>NW_027188777.1:0-11671 GCF_041381155.1 Argopecten irradians | reverse complement strand
ATGGCGCCATTGAGACCAGGTGATATGTGATCGGCTCAGCAGTAAGGGTTTGTGTTTTTATACTATTTGATGTGTCTATAGAATGAAATCACCATTTTCCACCGAATATTGATAGCGACAACCCAAAAAACCAATGATGAACTGATTAAGGTTTATTTTTGAACTGTTTTCCGTATTGTATACCTGGATTCCTTTGTGTGTACATGAACGTGGCCGCCATTTTGACATATCAATTCTGCCCATCGCTGTTTACCGATGTCCAATCCTACTAAACCATCTGAAGAGACCCCTTCTAGGAAAAGATTACAGCCAGATAACAATACCCCAAGTCCTAGTGATAATCGTCCTACCCATAGACGTCGACAATCTGTGCCCGACATGGCTGACCCGGAGTCTACATGTACGTCCACTTTCCAACTCCATCTTGGTAAGGGTAAACAAGTGGACCTGAACACCCTTATTAAAAGTACTCTTATAAACCCAGATTTCGCTGATTCCGTGGCCCCTGCCTTAGCCTCACCTTTAGCGAAGGCCTTAACTCCTCTATTACAAGATTCCTTTCGGAAAATCGTTGAGGATCTCGTTGCTCCCCTCAAAGATACTGTTGAACAGCAATGTAACAAAATAGAACAACTTCAGAAAAATAATGAAACTCTTACCAATAGGTGTGACTACTTAGAAAATGTGGTTGGAAACCTAGAGGGACAGATTGAGCAGTTGGAGCAATATGGGAGGAGAAATTCACTCCGGTTTCATAATGTGAATCTTGAAGGGGAGGGAATTTCCAACACTGATCCAGCTATTGTTAATATTTGCAAAACTCACCTGAAGGTCAATATTGACGAAGATGACATATTTCGCTCTCATATTATTGGTACACCCAGAAAACAACAAATACCAAATCATCTGCAGGTTTAAAAACTGGAAAATCAAAGACAAGATCTTCAGAAGTAAAAGACAACTGAAAGATAATCCAGATCGTATATTTATCACTGAAGATCTCACACGAGTTAGGCAAGCTAATATGAAAGACCTCTCAGTAGCAAAATCATCAGGTGACATCATTTCCTATTGGTCGAGTGATGGAAGAATCTTCATCAAACGAGGCAGCGAGGAACGGAAAATCCTCCTCAAATCACGTGGTCACATGTATGATGCAATCCCATCCCTACGCCCAGATGTGTAGTTAGTGTTGTGAACTGAATCCAAACCACGAACTTGAAGTGAATGTGTACACTATCTCCTTCAGTGTATAATGTACTTCATTTAAATCGCACAAATGTTGAATTCATAAATATACTATGGAACCATAACTGTCTCAGGAATGTGTACAAATAAATCTATTCTGACTTAGTCTAAACACACGAAATACATAAGCTATACGTGTATAATTGTAAATGTAATTATTTTTCACCAATTGTAATTAAAAACTATATTGTATGTAGTATTAAAACCAAAAAGTGAAGGACTACATGTTCAAAAGTACTTCCATTACCCCCCACCCCCACCCCCACCCCCTGTAAAAGTGTATATATATTATCAGAACATGTACTGTAAATGGTTCATGCAATTATACAAACATACATGTACTATGTACAATGTATATATTCATAAATATTTTTCTCTCTTCTATCAAAAATAAAAAGGAAAAATAAATCTCGACTTGAGAATCTAAAGTTTGAAAGTTTGAATTTGAAATTATTTCGAATTCTCAAAGTTATAGGATTAAAATTGGTATATTTATATCATATTTAATCAAAGAAAATTGAGAAATAAGATTTCAAGAAGTTATTATTTATTTTTGGTCATTACCCTTTATTAGTGTGTATGTTATGTAAATATTGCAATCTTAAGAGTTAAAAAAAGGCATTTATATATATATACAAGTATAGAATATAAAAATATGTTTTTATTTTTATCCAATTAAGATACTCAAATTAAATTTGATAGCTTACTGTTTGTTAAATTTGGAGTTATTTGCATTGAACTCCACATATTAAGGTAATACTACATGTACAATAGTATCTATAAGGATTGGTATGAAAAGACAATTATAAGTCTATACAAGTACATTCACTCATCCCTTCACAATTGTAATACTATGTAAACATCCAATGTATACGTTTAAAGCTTGGATCAGAACTCCAACTTTGAAATTTGTAGAATTTCGAATTGTAGTTTCTTATTAAAAAATTGTACACGTAACCCACAATTTTCACAAAATTATGGTTATAAAAATTGCTTACACTCAGTTGTTTATGATTAAGATGATATGCAATGTTACTTGTGATCATTTTCTTCAGGAAATGCTTGATATGTTTCATATTTGCACCTTTTACCCAAATTTAGGCATTTAAGTTAGAATTTGAAGATATACTTAAATGAACTTAACATGAACTTGAAGACTCTGATTTAAAATAGCAGATATGATCTACATTTACATTTGAATTTAGAGTTGTAAGTTGTTGTGAGTTGTAAGTTGTTGTTGAATATTTTTTTTTTTATTTTTTTTTTTTTTTAATATCGAAAAAATATTGTTCTATAGCTACAATGTAATCTTATAAGAAATTGTTCAGCAAATCAACAATGTGCTGTTCACAACATAAGTACTTTGTCCATGTTTAATATTATAAAAGTTCCTAATACAATATTTTCCCTATCATTAACATTACATGTAGTTTATATTAGTGTGTACACATTGTATTATAGAAAAACACCTGTAATGTGTGTAAGTGATTTTGCCTTACAATTATATAAGTTGATCCAAGCTAAAAATGTTTTGTATACATTAAATTCAAAGTTATCTGCAAGTGTTCAAGTATACTAAGATATTTAATGAAGATTCAAAGTGACTCTGGCTTTGTGCTATGTATGTGCCAGATGTAAATACTTATTGATGAATATGTATGTAAAACTCAGAACAGGTTAATGAGGTGTTGTTTATGTGTAAACACCAGCAAATTTAACTTCAACCATAGAAAATATATATATTTCAAGTACAAAATCAATAACTGGTATTCTACATGCAGACTATATATTAATTGTGAACATGTGTAAACACCAGCAAATTTAACTTCAACCATAGAAAATATATATATTTCAAGTACAAAATCAATAACTGGTATTCTACATGCAGACTATATATTAATTGTGAACACAAGATGTAGTCCAATGTGTTGAATATATATACATGTATCTGTTTAAATATAGACTCCATGTCTACTGGTATTCATTGCATTCAAATTAAAGTGTTTTTTTTATGAATCTCTTTTTGTAGATAAAATAGCATTTAAAAAGTATATGAAAACTGTGAACATGAGCTGCATTTATAAACAAAGTAGACATTTTAAATTCCTTGTATATTATATTAATATTTCTTAGTATATCAATTATTTATTATTTAGAAGATGAAATTCTACTTAATCATTTATAAGATGTGCACAGTTTCACTGCTTGTAATGAGCTATAAGCAATAATATATGTTGATATATGTGTTTGTGTTCATGCCAATATGTATAATATGGAAATTGGCTATTAAGTGTTATTCACACAATATAGATATCACATTATTTATCATATTACCTGTTTCATTAAATGTTAAAACCCTTCGCAATTGCACCTTCCATCTCTTACTCAACCTCAAATACCCAGTTATCTCCCATTTTCTATACCCCTCTCTCTCCTTCTCTCTCTCTCCTCTCTCTCTCCTTTCCATTTATATGTAGCTACTTTGCCTGCTGAGTGTGTATTAATCACATTATTTTTGTATATTTTATATAACATGACCTTTCGCCGCTCACTACATATAACTGTGTTTGTTTTTGATAATGGGTAATGATCTAGAGTCATACCGAGCGGCGATTGGTTGTTTTTACATGTGTACACATTATGTTTTAACACATAGTCAGTACCTTTTACATATGAATCTTTATATGAATATTTTCCCTATCATTAACATTACATGTAGTTTATATTAGTGTGTACACATTGTATTATAGAAAAACACCTGTAATGTGTGTAAGTGATTTTGCCTACAATTATATAAGTTGATCCAAGCTAAAAATGTTTTGTATACATTGAATTCAAAGTTATCTGCAAGTGATCAAGTATACTAAGATATTTAATGAAGATTCAAAGTGACTCTGGCTTTGTGCTATGTATGTGCCAGATGTAAATACTTATTGATGAATATGTATGTAAAACTCAGAACAGGTTAATGAGGTGTTGTTTATGTGTAAACACCAGCAAATTTAACTTCAACCATAGAAAATATATATATATTTCAAGTACAAAATCAATAACTGGTATTCTACATGCAGACTATATATTAATTGTGAACACAAGATGTAGTCCAATGTGTTGAATATATGTACATGTATCTGTTTAAATATAGACTCCATGTCTACTGGTATTCATTGCATTCAAATTAAATTTTTTTTTGTTTTTTTTCTTATGAATCTCTTTTTGTAGATAAAATAGCATTTAAAAAGTATATGAAAACTTTAAACATGAGCTGCATTTATAAACAAAGTAGACATTTTAAATTCCTTGTATATTATATTAATATTTCTTAGCATATCAATTATTTATTATTTAGTAGATGAAATTCTACTTAATCATTTATAAGATGTGCACAGTTTCACTGCTTGAAATGAGCTATAAGCAATAATATAAGTTGATATATGTTGTGTTTGTGTTCATGCCAATATGTATATATATGGAAATGGCTATTAAGTGTCTCTTATTCACACAATTTATAGATATCACATATTTTATCATATTACCTGTTTCATTAAATGTTAAAAACCTTCGCAATTGCACCTTCCATCTCTTACTCAACCTCAAATACCCAGTTATCTCCCATTTTCTATACCCCTCTCTCTCCTTCTCTCTCTCTCCTCTCTCTCTCCTTTCCATTTATATGTAGCTACTTTGCCTGCTGAGTGTGTATTAATCACATTATTTTTGTATATTTTATATAACATGACCTTTCGCCGCTCACTACATATAACTGTGTTTGTTTTTGATAATGGGTAATGATCTAGAGTCATACCGAGCGGCGATTGGTTGTTTTTACATGTGTACACATTATGTTTTAACACATAGTCAGAACCTTTTACATATGAATCTTTATAGATTATTAAGTGGAATATGTTCTAATCTAAAGTACTATGCTATCAAATTAACACATATGGTTCAGTTATCTTTATCTGCCCTTGTCGACAATCCATGCTTCTTCTTGATTATACAGATATTGTTGATCACCTGTAACGATGCTCATCCAAATCCAGGCCCCATCCAACAATTTAACGATATATCTTTATTTCATCTTAACATTCGGAGTCTTAGAAATAAGCTAGCATATCTAGAGAATTTAGCATCTGATTGTGATATAATATGTGTTACTGAGACTCACCTCGATATATCGATAGCAGACGACGACATGCTTCTAGATAGGTATGATATGTTCCGTAAAGACCGTGGGGCTCCGGGTGGGGGGATTATTGTATATACTTCCAATGTCCTGTGCACTAGTCGTAGAGCCGACTTAGAATTCCACATAGGTGAAGTTGTGTGGACTGAGATCCAGTTTCCAAATAAAAAATACCTTCTCTGCACAGTATACAGACCTCCAAATTGCATACACACTTTTTGGAATTCCTTCCGGTTCTCCCTTGAATCAGCATTTAACGAAACTTCTCATATACTCATTGTAGGCGATATCAATGTTGACCTTCTTACAGCAGACAGAAATCATCCTTTCATAAGCATAATAAATCACTTTCACCTCACCAATGTAATAGACAGACCGACTAGAATCGGGCGCACGTGCGACACACTCCTTGACGTTATTCTTCTATCTGACACGTGTAGTCACACCTTTGCGGACACTATTGATATAGATCGTGATATCTCTGATCATCAGGCGACTTGTGTAGAATTGACTGTAGGCACAACGATAACTAAAAACTTTAAGCGTAAAATCTGGTGTTATAATGATGCAAATTTTGATCTTTTTAACAATAAATTAGAGACGACTGACTGGACTGAACTTTTTTCTCAAACAGGTAATGTAGATGACATGTGTCAAGTTTTTTTCAGATAAATATTTAGGCATAGCAGACACGTGCATTCCTTCCAAAATTGTAACCATTAGGCCAAATGATAAACCATGGTTTGACTCTGACATAAGACGAGAAATTAGGAAACGAGATAGACTGCTTCATAAATATAAATCTAATCGCACTCCGTTAAATTTAAATAACTTTAGAAAACAGCGCAATAAAGTTAACAATCAAAAGAAAAGAAAAAAAAGAATTGTTTTATGCGGACATTAATGGTCTCCACGATAACTTTAGTAATTCAAATCCCAGAAATTTTTGGAAACTTGTCCGCAGACTTATTAAAAATTCTGATGTATCTAACTGTATACCTCCTTTGTGGAGTGCGACTGGAATTATTGAAATTGATGACTACACAAAGGCAAATATTTTAAAACGACTACTTTATATCAATATCCAATATTGATGACAGGGGGGTGGAAGTTCCTATTGCTGAACCTAGAACTGACTCTATAATATCTGACGTACCAGTTACCGTAAATGCCATAATTGACATCCTCAAATCATTAAAAAGTGGGAAAGCAGTAGGACACGATTCAATTAGTCACATTATGCTAAAAAACACTGCAAGTGCAGTAGCCTACCCTCTTTCCATTATCTTTCGTACCTCATTAGAGACTGGATCCTTTCCTACACAATGGAAACGTGCATTAGTTATTCCTATATTTTAAAAAGGTGACAAACAAGATCCTTCAAACTATAGACCCATTTCATTATTATGTAAATTGGTAAAGTATTTGAGAGACTAATCGCAAAGTACTTACATAATTATTTTTTAGATAATTCGCTTATTTATAAATATCAGTCTGGTTTTCAACCTGGACATTCTACTACTCATCAACTCATAGAAATATTTCAAAATATATGTGATAATTTGGAAAAAAGACAACCAACCTGTTTAGTGTTCTGTGATATCTCTAAGGCGTTCGACAGAGTGTGGGCACAGGGGATTGGAAAAAAAATTAACTAGCTATGGTATATCGGGGAAATTATTGACATGGTTAACTGATTATGTTAAGAATAGGTCGCAACAAGTATGTTTGGGGAATGCTAAATCTAATGCTAAAATTACTAAGGCAGGGGTGCCTCAAGGGTCTGTCCTAGGTCCCCTTTTATTTATTCTTTATATTAATGATATTACTGATAATTTAGACAGCCTATCTAAGCTGTTCGCTGATGATACTTCTCTTCTATGCACTGACAAATCCCCACAAGTTATAGAACAAAAAATAAATAACGATCTTTCGAATATCCAATCTTGGGCCGATAAATGGTTAGTGAAATTTAATCCAGTAAAAACACAAGCTATCCTCATTTCGAATATTGACCTTAATTATGTAATTGATATTGTTTTTAATAATGTAAATATCGACTTTGTTGATAGCCACCGACATCTCGGAGTGTATATATAGATTCTGAGTGTAAGTGGGGCAGACATATAGACCATATCAGTAAAACTGTCACGAAACAATTAGGTGTTCTACGGAAATTAAAATTCATTCTCTCTAGACAAACGTTAAGCAAAATTTATAGAACTTATTCTTCCTATATTGGAATATTGTTGTGAGTTTGTGGGACGGTTGTACGGTCGCTGAAGCTGAAATCTTAGAAAAATTACAATTAGAGGCAGGTCGCATTGTTACGGGATTACCATCGTTCTCAAGCAGAAACTCTATATACTGTGAAACTGGGTGGGAGCCCTTATCTAACAGACGGTCTCGCAGAAAACTCCAACTCTTTTATAAAATACATCATGGGCTAACCCCAACCTATCTACAAACACTCCTTCCTTCTATAGTTGCTGATAACACCCAACACCTTCTTTGTAATGCAGAATATTACACACTTCCTAATAATAGACTTGAATCTTCAAAGATATCTTTTTTCCCGTCTACCGTTCGTTTATGGAACCAGTTACCTATAAACACGAGACATAGCGAGTCATTCTCTAATTTGTACATGCTATCCAGAACCAAGACGTACCTGTAATACCCGACTTTTTTTTATTTTGGAGACCGTAAATTAAACATTATACATACAAACTTAAGAAATCGTTCAAGTTCATTACGTAGCCATTTATTCAGAGCCAATATTGTAACAGATCAAAAATGTCATTGCGGTTTCCCAGTTGAAGATCCACAGCATTTCTTTTTTAATTGTAATTCATATAATAACCAAAGAATCATTCTATTTCGACAGCTTAACTCATTTATTCCACTCTCTGTCAATTTATTACTTTTTGGAAATATGAACTTAAGTATACAAGAAAATGAATTAATCTTCATGCACACTCAGCAATATATCAAAGATACTCATAGATTTTAACTTCGTCCTTCTATTATTATCAAATATTTCCATATCTGCTTTACTCCCAACATCTTACTGGTTTTGTATTTACACTTAAATTATATTTGTATAACCCTCCGATACTGACGACAAAAGAGAAACGAATATTCAAAGAAAGCCTAGAGTGACCAGGAGAAAGACAAACCGAAGACAGGATGATATGAACATTGAGAAGTCGAAAGTTAAGAAAAGTGGTTTAGAACTTCTGTCGTCTTTATCGGAGGGGTAGATTTTAGATTTTAAATTATTGTATATTACGAGTTGAAACTAACACCTTGAGGAGCATACTGGTTATAAAATAGCTCTCTCCCTCCCCCACCTCTCTCTTTCTCGTTCTTCCCTCACTCTCTCCCTCTCCCTCTATCTCAAATACAACTTTTTATATTATGTATATATTCTCTTGTAAATGCCATCTTGTCTGTAATTTGAATGTTTTATTATTTTTGGGAACGGGCTTTATATAAGTTGTATAACTTGTGCCCAATCCCATTGCACATTTTGCAATTAAATATGTTTAAATCAAATCAAACTTTTGTGTGGTACACACGAACAGCGCCATTTACAAAAAATGAAGGGTCCAAACGATCACCCTTGTCAGCGCCGGTAGCTGGCATTTAATTTGTATAAATATGTTTCGTATTTTTAGGTATGCGATTCCCTGTGTATCAATATACAGAGAATACATTTCAATGTTATCTTTAAATTAAGTAAGAAATAATAATTGCCAACAATGTGACATTTTATGTATATAAAAGAATATAAGAATTCGTGTAAGTAATGGATTGGAACAATGCCGAAATTTCCGAAGAAATTACAACTCTTCCGAATGCCTCGGACTCTATTCGGCGCTTCTCATTTTTTAAAAACACGGTATGTTTCCATTGTTAAAATCTTGTCGTTTTTGTCAATTAAGATAGCAGGTTTAGTTAGCATGTAAATAACGGTAGCTTACAATGTTAACATAAATTTATACAAATACTTTCTATGCACTATATATTTTAAACGGGCTGATCTAGGTCTTGGTGTGCAGGGGGGGGGGGGGGGGGGCGGGGCACAATTTGAGCACAGGAGTTTGACGTTCTGTCAATAATATATAGTATACATATATAAAAATACCCCTATATACTTGTCAATAATATATAGTATACATATATATAAAAAATACCCCTATATATAGTATATAGGGGTATTTTTTATATATGTATACTATATATTATTGACAGAACGTCAAACTCCTGTGATTTGAGGGAAAAAATTCCCATATGATGGCATTGAGAATTCATTATGCTATTATTCTCAGATCTCAGCATAAAGTCGTATACATTGTAGGCCTACTGCTTGTAAAAGTGACAAAAAGTCTTAGAAACATTGATTCATTTTCACAATTGTACAGGAACACTATATATATTACATTTTGGAAAAATATGAGATAAAAATTTCTTTCTATCAAGAATAAATCTCAATGGCATTGTCAGTATATAACTTGGTGAAAAGAATAATGTAAAGATGCTATAGCTTGTGGCCAAAAACACTCTCTAAGTGTTTAATTCAACGATAACAACAAGAAACCTATATCAACATACAAATTATATTCTAACTTCATGCATTAAATTCAATTATTTTTTAAACAATGATCATCACTTACAAGACTAGAATTGTGAAAGACTTTTAAACTACATATTGAATTATTAATGACATATATATATATTCTTATGAATTATTTGAGTCCTACATCTTATAATTAAAAAAAAACAACCTTGTTGATAAAATCAAAATATGAAACCAATAATTTATATATTAACACTACTACTACTATCACATTAGGTACTACTGCAGTAAGTCATAAGACTTAGCATTATATACTTTTTATACATCAACAACTTGGGGGAAATATTGAATCAACACTATCATCATATTAGCTACTACTGCAGTAATTAAACCATAGACTTACAAACTGTGTACATTACCACCATACTACAAACCACAAGGTTGATGTGAAACTATCATCACATTAATAACTACTATTTTCATAAAATAATACTTAATAACATCATTATCACATATATCACCTATTGCTACTACTTCAGAAAGTCTTAAAATTGATAATATGATGTTAAATGTCTCCAATGTCAGTTAACACTCCATTGTATAAGTCTAATCCTCAAACAGGATATTTGGGACCTGCATTCTCCTAGGGTTTTCCTGGCAAATTCTATCACAATGTCAGTGACCCTAATACAATCACTGTCCTATGGATAAACATCAGTGCAATAGCACTTAGTCTGTCCTGTCCCATGGTTTATCTCAGATAGGTTTTAAAAGTCGCAGACAACTTAAATACTTCTCTCACACTCACAGCTTGTCACCGGAAAAGGTTCCACATATCTTTAGAGTGATGTGAATGATTCACATCATTCTAAGGATATGTGGATGTTTGAAAAGAAATCTTTGTCACAAGCCTTGGTGGTGGCAGAGAGGGATGAGGGTTTTTCTAGATTTTCCTTCCAAAATATTTTCCACTGTAGCAGGTAGAAAATCAATGAAGACGTGGAAGGCATCATGGCGTTTGACCCACCTATAGTTCTACTTGTACATAACATATAGAATGTACAAAAAACAATATTCTTGTGATTAAGCAAGTGATTAAGATGTCTCGACATACTATATCACAAGCCCTCCACCTCTGAGTTGCAAGCTTGAATCCCATGTGGGGTAGTTGCCAGGTACTGACCACTGGTCTGTTTTTTCTCCGGGTACTCCGACTTTCCTCTACAATCTAAATCTTGCACATCCAAATGTTTTTAAAATGACATGTCCCATACCATGGGTAGTGGGCGGATTAAAGTTTGTCAAATATTTTGAAAACTTTTAAATTAGATAAAGTTCTACATACCATCTTCAATACTCCAGGTGTTATTATCACTGACGTTATATCCACCTCTGTCTTTCTAGTAGTTAAAACTGGAGATGGTTCAGTTTAAAATCTGCTTTCAGCATATTAGCTGAATGAGACATTCAATTTTTTGGCTTTTAATATAAATATTTAATCTCATTTAGCTAATATGCTGAAAACAAACATTAGACCGAGTATGTGTGTTTAAGTAATCCACTACAAGTTACTTTTTAAATTTAGACAAGAGATCCCAGAGGGATCTTGGCGCCCACCAAAGAATGATCTATGTCTGACAATGGAAAGAGGGATC
>NW_027188776.1:0-11763 GCF_041381155.1 Argopecten irradians | reverse complement strand
TACACCACTTCTACATAATACACATTACCATTCAGTTTGTTGAGTTACTACTATAACTACAGGAGTCGACCAAATGTATACACCACTTCTACATAATACACATTACCATTCAGTTTGTTGAGTTACTACTATAACTACAGGAGTCGACCAAATGTATACACCACTTCTACATAATACACATTACTATTCAGTTTGTTGAGTTACTACTATAACTACAGGAGTCGACCAAATGTATACACCACTTCTACATAATACACATTACCATTCAGTTTGTTGAGTTACTACTATAACTACAGTGGTCGACCAAATGTATACACCACTTCTACATAATACACATTACCATTCAGTTTGTTGAGTTACTACTATAACTACAGGAGTCGACCAAATGTATACACCACTTCTACATAATACACATTACCATTCAGTTTGTTGAGTTACTACTATAACTACAGGAGTCGACCAAATGTATACACCACTTCTACATAATACACATTACCATTCAGTTTGTTGAGTTACTACTATAACTACAGGAGTCGACCAAATGTATACACCACTTCTACATAATACACATTACCATTCAGTTTGTTGAGTTACTACTATAACTACAGGAGTCGACCAAATGTATACACCACTTCTACATAATACACATTACCATTCAGTTTGTTGAGTTACTACTATAACTACAGGAGTCGACCAAATGTATACACCACTTCTACATAATACACATTACCATTCAGTTTGTTGAGTTACTACTATAACTACAGGAGTCGACCAAATGTATACACCACTTCTACATAATACACATTACCATTCAGTTTGTTGAGTTACTACTATAACTACAGGAGTCGACCAAATGTATACACCACTTCTACATAATACACATTACCATTCAGTTTGTTGAGTTACTACTATAACTACAGGAGTGAGTCGACCAAATGTATACACCACTTCTACATAATACACATTACCATTCAGTTTGTTGAGTTACTACTATAACTACAGGAGTCGACCAAATGTATACACCACTTCTACATAATACACATTACCATTCAGTTTGTTGAGTTACTACTATAACTACAGGAGTCGACCAAATGTATACACCACTTCTACATAATACACATTACCATTCAGTTTGTTGAGTTACTACTATAACTACAGGAGTCGACCAAATGTATACACCACTTCTACATAATACACATTACCGATCTCATTCAGTTTGTTGAGTTACTACTATAACTACAGGAGTCGACCAAATGTATACACCACTTCTACATAATACACATTACTATTCAGTTTGTTGAGTTACTACTATAACTACAGGAGTCGACCAAATGTATACACCACTTCTACATAATACACATTACCATTCAGTTTGTTGAGTTACTACTATAACTACAGGAGTCGACCAAATGTATACACCACTTCTACATAATACACATTACCATTCAGTTTGTTGAGTTACTACTATAACTACAGGAGTCGACCAAATGTATACACCACTTCTACATAATACACATTACCATTCAGTTTGTTGAGTTACTACTATAACTACAGGAGTCGACCAAATACTATACACCACTTCTACATAATACACATTACCATTCAGTTTGTTGAGTTACTACTATAACTACAGGAGTCGACCAAATGTATACACCACTTCTACATAATACACATTACCATTCAGTTTGTTGAGTTACTACTATAACTACAGGAGTCGACCAAATGTATACACCACTTCTACATAATACACATTACTATTCAGTTTGTTGAGTTACTACTATAACTACAGGAGTCGACCAAATGTATACACCACTTCTACATAATACACATTACCATTCAGTTTGTTGAGTTACTACTATAACTACCATTCAGTTTGTTGAGTTACTACTATAACTACGGGAGTCGACCAAATGTATACACCACTTCTACATAATACACATTACCATTCAGTTTGTTGAGTTACTACTATAACTACAGGAGTCGACCAAATGTATACACCACTTCTACATAATACACATTACTATTCAGTTTGTTGAGTTACTACTATAACTACAGGAGTCGACCAAATGTATACACCACTTCTACATAATACACATTACCATTCAGTTTGTTGAGTTACTACTATAACTACAGGAGTCGACCAAATGTATACACCACTTCTACATAATACACATTACCATTCAGTTTGTTGAGTTACTACTATAACTACAGGAGTGAGTCGACCAAATGTATACACCACTTCTACATAATACACATTACCATTCAGTTTGTTGAGTTACTACTATAACTACAGGAGTCGACCAAATGTATACACCACTTCTACATAAATACACATTACCATTCAGTTTGTTGATTTACTACTATAACTACAGGAGTCGACCAAATGTATACACCACTTCTACATAATACACATTACCATTCAGTTTGTTGAGTTACTACTATAACTACAGGAGTGAGTCGACCAAATGTATACACCACTTCTACATAATACACATTACCATTCAGTTTGTTGAGTTACTACTATAACTACAGGAGTCGACCAAATGTATACACCACTTCTACATAATACACATTACCATTCAGTTTGTTGAGTTACTACTATAACTACAGGAGTCGACCAAATGTATACACCACTTCTACATAATACACATTACCATTCAGTTTGTTGAGTTACTACTATAACTACAGGAGTCGACCAAATGTATACACCACTTCTACATAATACACATTACATTCAGTTTGTTGAGTTACTACTATAACTACAGGAGTCGACCAAATGTATACACCACTTCTACATAATACACATTACCATTCAGTTTGTTGAGTTACTACTATAACTACAGGAGTCGACCAAATGTATACACCACTTCTACATAATACACATTACCATTCAGTTTGTTGAGTTACTACTATAACTACAGGAGTCGACCAAATGTATACACCACTTCTACATAATACACATTACCATTCAGTTTGTTGAGTTACTACTATAACTACAGGAGTCGACCAAATGTATACACCACTTCTACATAATACACATTACTATTCAGTTTGTTGAGTTACTACTATAACTACAGGAGTCGACCAAATGTATACACCACTTCTACATAATACACATTACCATTCAGTTTGTTGAGTTACTACTATAACTACAGGAGTCGACCAAATGTATACACCACTTCTACATAATACACATTACCATTCAGTTTGTTGAGTTACTACTATAACTACAGGAGTGAGTCGACCAAAAATGTATACACCACTTCTACATAATACACATTACCATTCAGTTTGTTGAGTTACTACTATAACTACAGGAGTCGACCAAATGTATACACCACTTCTACATAATACACATTACCATTCAGTTTGTTGAGTTACTACTATAACTACAGGAGTCGACCAAATGTATACACCACTTCTACATAATACACATTACCATTCAGTTTGTTGAGTTACTACTATAACTACAGGAGTCGACCAAATGTATACACCACTTCTACATAATACACATTACCATTCAGTTTGTTGAGTTACTACTATAACTACAGGAGTCGACCAAATGTATACACCACTTCTACATAATACACACACTACCATTCAGTTTGTTGAGTTACTACTATAACTACGGGAGTCGACCAAATGTATACACCACTTCTACATAATACACATTACCATTCAGTTTGTTGAGTTACTACTATAACTACAGGAGTCGACCAAATGTATACACCACTTCTACATAATACACATTACCATTCAGTTTGTTGAGTTACTACTATAACTACAGGAGTCGACCAAATGTATACACCACTTCTACATAATACACATTACCATTTCAGTTTGTTGAGTTACTACTATAACTACAGGAGTCGACCAAATGTATACACCACTTCTACATAATACACATTACCATTCAGTTTGTTGAGTTACTACTATAACTACAGGAGTCGACCAAATGTATACACCACTTCTACATAATACACATTACCATTCAGTTTGTTGAGTTACTAACTATAACTACAGGAGTCGACCAAATGTATACACCACTTCTACATAATACACATTACCATTCAGTTTGTTGAGTTACTACTATAACTACAGGAGTCGACCAAATGTATACACCACTTCTACATAATACACATTACCATTCAGTTTGTTGAGTTACTACTATAACTACAGGAGTCGACCAAATGTATACACCACTTCTACATAATACACATTACCATTCAGTTTGTTGAGTTACTACTATAACTACAGGAGTCGACCAAATGTATACACCACTTCTACATAATACACATTACCATTCAGTTTGTTGAGTTACTACTATAACTACAGGAGTCGACCAAATGTATACACCACTTCTACATAATACACATTACCATTCAGTTTGTTGAGTTACTACTATAACTACAGGAGTCGACCAAATGTATACACCACTTCTACATAATACACATTACCATTCAGTTTGTTGAGTTACTACTATAACTACAGGAGTCGACCAAATGTATACACCACTTCTACATAATACACATTACTATTCAGTTTGTTGAGTTACTACTATAAACTACAGGAGTCGACCAAATGTATACACCACTTCTACATAATACACATTACCATTCAGTTTGTTGAGTTACTACTATAACTACAGGAGTCGACCAAATGTATACACCACTTCTACATAATACACATTACCATTCAGTTTGTTGAGTTACTACTATAACTACAGGAGTCGACCAAATGTATACACCACTTCTACATAATACACATTACCATTCAGTTTGTTGAGTTACTACTATAACTACAGGAGTCGACCAAATGTATACACCACTTCTACATAATACACATTACCATTCAGTTTGTTGAGTTACTACTATAACTACAGGAGTCGACCAAATGTATACACCACTTCTACATAATACACATTACCATTCAGTTTGTTGAGTTACTACTATAACTACAGGAGTCGACCAAATGTATACACCACTTCTACATAATACACATTACCATTCAGTTTGTTGAGTTACTACTATAACTACAGGAGTCGACCAAATGTATACACCACTTCTACATAATACACATTACCATTCAGTTTGTTGAGTTACTACTATAACTACAGGAGTGAGTCGACCAAATGTATACACCACTTCTACATAATACACATTACCATTCAGTTTGTTGAGTTACTACTATAACTACAGGAGTCGACCAAATGTATACACCACTTCTACATAATACACATTACATTCAGTTTGTTGAGTTACTACTATAACTACAGGAGTCGACCAAATGTATACACCACTTCTACATAATACACATTACCATTCAGTTTGTTGAGTTACTACTATAACTACAGGAGTCGACCAAATGTATACACCACTTCTACATAATACACATTACCATTCAGTTTGTTGAGTTACTACTATAACTACAGGAGTCGACCAAATGTATACACCACTTCTACATAATACACATTACCATTCAGTTTGTTGAGTTACTACTATAACTACAGGAGTCGACCAAATGTATACACCACTTCTACATAATACACATTACCATTCAGTTTGTTGAGTTACTACTATAACTACAGGAGTCGACCAAATGTATACACCACTTCTACATAATACACATTACCATTCAGTTTGTTGAGTTACTACTATAACTACAGGAGTCGACCAAATGTATACACCACTTCTACATTCAGTTTGTTGAGTTACTACTATAACTACCATTTAGTTTGTTGAGTTACTACTATAACTACGGGAGTCGACCAAATGTATACACCACTTCTACATAATACACATTACCATTCAGTTTGTTGAGTTACTACTATAACTACAGGAGTCGACCAAATGTATACACCACTTCTACATAATACACATTACCATTCAGTTTGTTGAGTTACTACTATAACTACAGGAGTCGACCAAATGTATACACCACTTCTACATAATACACATTACCATTCAGTTTGTTGAGTTACTACTATAACTACAGGAGTCGACCAAATTGTTGAGTTACATACTATAACTACCATTCAGTTTGTTGAGTTACTACTATAACTACGGGAGTCGACCAAATGTATACACCACTTCTACATAATACACATTACCATTCAGTTTGTTGAGTTACTACTATAACTATAGGAGTCGACCAAATGTATACACCACTTCTACATAATACACATTACCATTCAGTTTGTTGAGTTACTACTATAACTACAGGAGTCGACCAAATGTATACACCACTTCTACATAATACACATTACCATTCAGTTTGTTGAGTTACTACTATAACTACAGGAGTCGACCAAATGTATACACCACTTCTACATAATACACATTACCATTCAGTTTGTTGAGTTACTACTATAACTACAGGAGTCGACCAAATGTATACACCACTTCTACATAATACACATTACCATTCAGTTTGTTGAGTTACTACTATAACTACAGGAGTCGACCAAATGTATACACCACTTCTACATAATACACATTACCATTCAGTTTGTTGAGTTACTACTATAACTACAGGAGTCGACCAAATGTATACACCACTTCTACATAATACACATTACCATTCAGTTTGTTGAGTTACTACTATAACTACCATTCAGTTTGTTGAGTTACTACCAAATGTATACACCACTTCTACATAATACACATTACCATTCAGTTTGTTGAGTTACTACTATAACTACAGGAGTCGACCAAATGTATACACCACTTCTACATAATACACATTACCATTCAGTTTGTTGAGTTACTACTATAACTACAGGAGTCGACCAAATGTATACACCACTTCTACATAATACACATTACCATTCAGTTTGTTGAGTTACTACTATAACTACAGGAGTCGACCAAATGTATACACCACTTCTACATAATACACATTACCATTCAGTTTGTTGAGTTACTACTATAACTACAGGAGTCGACCAAATGTATACACCACTTCTACATAATACACATTACCATTCAGTTTGTTGAGTTACTACTATAACTACAGGAGTCGACCAAATGTATACACCACTTCTACATAATACACATTACCATTCAGTTTGTTGAGTTACTACTATAACTACAGGAGTCGACCAAATGTATACACCACTTCTACATAATACACATTACCATTCAGTTTGTTGAGTTACTACTATAACTACAGGAGTCGACCAAATGTATACACCACTTCTACATAATACACATTACCATTCAGTTTGTTGAGTTACTACTATAACTACAGGAGTCGACCAAATGTATACACCACTTCTACATAATACACATTACTATTCAGTTTGTTGAGTTACTACTATAACTACAGGAGTCGACCAAATGTATACACCACTTCTACATAATACACATTACCATTCAGTTTGTTGAGTTACTACTATAACTACAGGAGTCGACCAAATGTATACACCACTTCTACATAATACACATTACCATTCAGTTTGTTGAGTTACTACTATAACTACAGGAGTCGACCAAATGTATACACCACTTCTACATAATACACATTACTATTCAGTTTGTTGAGTTACTACTATAACTACAGGAGTCGACCAAATGTATACACCACTTCTACATAATACACATTACCATTCAGTTTGTTGAGTTACTACTATAACTACAGGAGTCGACCAAATGTATACACCACTTCTACATAATACACATTACTATTCAGTTTGTTGAGTTACTACTATAACTACAGGAGTCGACCAAATGTATACACCACTTCTACATAATACACATTACCATTCAGTTTGTTGAGTTACTACTATAACTACAGGAGTCGACCAAATGTATACACCACTTCTACATAATACACATTACCATTCAATTTGTTGAGTTACTACTATAACTACAGGAGTCGACCAAATGTATACACCACTTCTACATAATACACATTACTATTCAGTTTGTTGAGTTACTACTATAACTACAGGAGTCGACCAAATGTATACACCACTTCTACATAATACACATTACCATTCAGTTTGTTGAGTTACTACTATAACTACAGGAGTCGACCAAATGTATACACCACTTCTACATAATACACATTACCATTCAGTTTGTTGAGTTACTACTATAACTACAGGAGTCGACCAAATGTATACACCACTTCTACATAATACACATTACCATTCAGTTTGTTGAGTTACTACTATAACTACAGGAGTCGACCAAATGTATACACCACTTCTACATAATACACATTACTATTCAGTTTGTTGAGTTACTACTATAACTACAGGAGTCGACCAAATGTATACACCACTTCTACATAATACACATTACTATTCAGTTTGTTGAGTTACTAACTATAACTACAGGAGTCGACCAAATGTATACACCACTTCTACATAATACACATTACTATTCAGTTTGTTGAGTTACTACTATAACTACAGGAGTCGACCAAATGTATACACCACTTCTACATAATACACATTACTATTCAGTTTGTTGAGTTACTACTATAACTACAGGAGTCGACCAAATGTATACACCACTTCTACATAATACACATTACATTCAGTTTGTTGAGTTACTACTATAACTACAGGAGTCGACCAAATGTATACACCACTTCTACATAATACACATTACTATTCAGTTTGTTGAGTTACTACTATAACTACAGGAGTCGACCAAATGTATACACCACTTCTACATAATACACATTACTATTCAGTTTGTTGAGTTACTACTATAACTACAGGAGTCGACCAAATGTATACACCACTTCTACATAATACACATTACAATATTTCAGTTTGTTGAGTTACTACTATAACTACAGGAGTCGACCAAATGTATACACCACTTCTACATAATACACATTACTATTCAGTTTGTTGAGTTACTACTATAACTACAGGAGTCGACCAAATGTATACACCACTTCTACATAATACACATTACCATTCAGTTTGTTGAGTTACTACTATAACTACAGGAGTGAGTCGACCAAATGTATACACCACTTCTACATAATACACATTACTATTCAGTTTGTTGAGTTACTACTATAACTACAGGAGTCGACCAAATGTATACACCACTTCTACATAATACACATTACTATTCAGTTTGTTGAGTTACTACTATAACTACAGGAGTCGACCAAATGTATACACCACTTCTACATAATACACATTACTATTCAGTTTGTTGAGTTACTACTATAACTACAGGAGTCGACCAAATGTATACACCACTTCTACATAATACACATTACTATTCAGTTTGTTGAGTTACTACTATAACTACAGGAGTCGACCAAATGTATACACCACTTCTACATAATACACATTACTATTCAGTTTGTTGAGTTACTACTATAACTACAGGAGTCGACCAAATGTATACACCACTTCTACATAATACTATAACTACCATTCAGTTTGTTGAGTTACTACTATAACTACAGGAGTCGACCAAATGTATACACCACTTCTACATAATACACATTACCATTCAGTTTGTTGAGTTACTACTATAACTACAGGAGTCGACCAAATGTATACACCACTTCTACATAATACACATTACTATTCAGTTTGTTGAGTTACTACTATAACTACAGGAGTCGACCAAATGTATACACCACTTCTACATAATACACATTACCATTCAGTTTGTTGAGTTACTACTATAAACTACAGGAGTCGACCAAATGTATACACCATTCAGTTTGTTGAGTTACTACTATAACTACCATTCAGTTTGTTGAGTTACTACTATAACTACAGGAGTCGACCAAATGTATACACCACTTCTACATACATAATACACATTACCATTCAGTTTGTTGAGTTACTACTATAACTACGGGAGTCGACCAAATGTATACACCACTTCTACATAATACACATTACCATTCAGTTTGTTGAGTTACTACTATAACTACAGGAGTCGACCAAATGTATACACCACTTCTACATAATACACATTACTATTCAGTTTGTTGAGTTACTACTATAACTACAGGAGTCGACCAAATGTATACACCACTTCTACATAATACACATTACCATTCAGTTTGTTGAGTTACTACTATAACTACAGGAGTCGACCAAATGTATACACCACTTCTACATAATACACATTACCATTCAGTTTGTTGAGTTACTACTATAACTACAGGAGTCGACCAAATGTATACACCACTTCTACATAATACACATTACCATTCAGTTTGTTGAGTTACTACTATAAAAACAGGAGTACAGGAGTCGACCAAATGTATACACCACTTCTACATAATACACATTACCATTCAGTTTGTTGAGTTACTACTATAACTACAGGAGTCGACCAAATGTATACACCACTTCTACATAATACACATTACCATTCAGTTTGTTGAGTTACTACTATAACTACAGGAGTCGACCAAATGTATACACCACTTCTACATAATACACATTACTATTCAGTTTGTTGAGTTACTACTATAACTACAGGAGTCGACCAAATGTATACACCACTTCTACATAATACACATTACTATTCAGTTTGTTGAGTTACTACTATAACTACAGGAGTCGACCAAATGTATACACCACTTCTACATAATACACATTACCATTCAGTTTGTTGAGTTACTACTATAACTACAGGAGTGAGTCGACCAAATGTATACACCACTTCTACATAATACACATTACCATTCAGTTTGTTGAGTTACTACTATAACTACAGGAGTCGACCAAATGTATACACCAAGTTCAATGATATCCATGCCTATCCTATATAATATGTAAATCACTTGTTCGTGCTTCCTTTCACTGGTCTGGCTACATCCACACCTCTGATTAATCCATAGAGCACACTGAAAGTACACAAAACTTGGTTGTAGATTAAAACAATGGTTGTAAATGTGAGGTTATTATTATTCAAGATCAGGTAAATTATATTCTTGGCGTTTTTATATATTTGATAAAATCAAATTACTGATACGAAATTTCGTAATGATGAAATAATTGCCGATTTATTGATTTGTCAATAAATAAAAGTAAATACGTTTTATTAACATGATTAAGCGTTATTAAGATAAATTTCGACACAAAAAAATCAGCGGCTGGTTTGATTTTGTCTTAAAGCTCTTAAAGTTACATCAAGTAACAATATATTCAAGATATTTCTATAGTTAATATTCTAAAGACTAGACCGTGACATGTTTTTTCTATTGGATGTTATTGTCATTGTTTCAGATAATCAAAGGCGACAAAACCCTCCAGTATTTTTAGGTCACGAGATGACAACATAAAAACTTAGCCAATAGAAATGTTCGTTACATACATGATTATGCAGAATTACATAAAATATATAGTAACCGAGTTGTACTTATAAGATTCTTCGGTATGTTTAAAACTTCTCCAAAAAGACATGACTCACTTTTTTAGGCTTATCATGATTTGTAGCTGTAAATAACTTTTTTTCTCCAAATTTTGAACTAGACAACTTACACCGACAATACAAACGATATCAATAAGTATCCAGCCAGGAAGAGGAAGGCGGTTCCTCGGAACACATCCACGGTCTGTCCGTATATAGCACTGGAGACAACACCGTCATACAGAGAACAAAACGTCTCCACGATAGCTGTCCCGGAAAACATAGTCCCTAAAACGACCAGAAAAAATGATATCACATCTTTTTCTTTTATTCATGGTTGGATTTGATTTACATATATCTTTCGCCTAAAGTTGCAGAAGAGCTGTTGTAGAATTTTAAAGATTCCTTTATC
>NW_027188775.1:0-11812 GCF_041381155.1 Argopecten irradians | reverse complement strand
TTTCTATCTTTAAAAATATCAAATTATAAAGGAAACATTGATTTCTGTATTGTAAAAGACTACTTGTTATGAAAAATGAAATCATTATTTTCGGGCGAAATTAACAAGAAATGAATGTCAACAAGTAAATCCACTTTTCCAACTTAATTTGAAACGGTAAAAACTATGTTTTGAATCTCCGTGCTGAACACAGCGATGAGTTCTGAAGACCTACCTGATTAATCATGTAATGGTAAACAAGTGATAACGACCGCGTCGTCCGTCTACCTTGGCCCGTCGTTATCTTCAAGTCCACAACGCCGGCGGATACCGCGACTCATTCAAGAATGGCGGCGTCCTCAGGGACTGTTAAAATTCAAATGGATACTGTTTGTCATAAACTCATCATCAAAGGTTTCGTATAACAATAATTCAGCAAATCGTAACTGCGGCATAAAAGTTTTTATAACATAAAGAATATAAGGTGAGGGCATCTCTACATTCAGATTTGTGCTGGAAAATTTATTGTCGTTAGAAGCAATAGTTGTATGGACTGCAAAGTGCGATATCTAAGCCATTTTTATGGCCACTTACCAATATCTCAAACACCAATTCTATCTTTAAAAATATCAAATTATAAAGGAAACATTGATTTCTGTATTGTAAAAGACTACTTGTTATGAAAAAGAAATCATTATTTTCGGCAAATTAACAAGAAATGAATGTCAACAAGTAAATCCACTTTTCCAACTAATTTGACGGTAAAACTATGTTTTGATCTCCGTGCTGAACACAGCGAGGAGTTCTGAAGACCTACCTGATAATCAGTATTGGTAAACAAGTGATAACGCCCGCGTCCGTCTACCTTGGCCCTCGTTATCTTCAAGTCCACAACCCGGCGGATACCGCGACTCATTCAAGATGGCGGCGTCCTCAGGACTGTTAAAATTCAAATGGATACTGTTTGTATGCATCATAACTCTCATCAAAGGTTCGTATAAAATATTTCACAATCGTAACTGCGCAAAAATGTTTTATATAGATATAAGGTAGCAACAGTTGTTTTCTATGTTTGGTCATTGTGATTAGCACGAGTTGCCATCAATATAATATTTTGTTAAAAGTGTGCTAACTTACGCTGTGATTTATTGTACAATGCTGCACGAATAAACAGTATAAATCATATGTTTTCCTCTGCGGTAGTCGACAAAAACCTTTGTTTTAAATGTCAATTTGTCTGTTTACTTTTGACCTATTACTTCTTGTGTGACCGTACCCAATGTTTACACCATGTTCTGCATTAGCGCGGAAACTTCGATCTACCACGCCTCGTCACGATTTAGCTTTCATTTAATCTACATTTATATATAAACACTTAATAGGATTAAAAACATATAGCTATGCATTATGTCATTTCGTAATGTGCCCACCAAGTGGAGTTTAGCCTCGGCTCGGGAACATTGAGGTCTAGCATCATTAGGACAGGTAAAATCTCTTAGCACGAAAACTAGCCATAAGTATACTGTACTTGAACTCATGAAAAACTAGTGTTTGATACATTCAGTAACGTAAAATGTTATCAGTAAAATTATAAGTTAACGGTTATATAAATGGTTCCTATCCAAACCTACGTATGAATACTAAGTAACACGACATGATAAACAAAACAGGGCATCCCTGTATTGTTTGTATGGGTCACAATAGTTCGATTGTGTGGACAGAGGTATGAAAAGCATCAGCATGGGTTATACAAGTTTCGGGCTATGTATTTCATAATATCATTGTTCCTCTATTCAACGAGAAAAAAAATACAAAGAGCATAGTATTATATTATTCCTTCTGCAAACATTCTAACATTTTGTTTTAGTAATGTGTGATTTTGCGGTTCTTGACTTTCGATATCAAAAGGAAGCAATTGATTTTTGATTTAATGTTAGGGAAATCTGTAACCCCGCCCCTCCCCCAAGAAAATTTATATTTATTTGCGTTTAATTTATAATCTTGATGCATTTGTTTAAGTAGCTAAAGTCAGTCTGTCCGATGTGGGCAAATTTTCTGGTAATTGGTCCTTAACAAAAGGATAAACAATTATCGTATGTAATAAATCGTATTTAAATTCTAGCTGCAATAAATTTAAACCTATGCTTGGTAAAGGCTTGTACATTTTATTTGTAAAAGTATTTTCAAGTTAGTGTGGGAGCGCACAGATAGAATCTACCCTCTTACAATACATAGCTATGCTATAAAACAAATTCCTACACTTCCGGATTCAGAAAATAGTAAATGACTACCTGTTTTGGGAGTTCTCATTATTTCCAATTGCTGGAAAAGTGTTTAAGTAAGAGGTAAACTTACAATGTTGAGGTTTGCTCGTGACTTTCATGGTAATCGTGGGTATTGCTACAAATGCACAAATAACCACAAATTATATTACTACAATGCCACAATACGCACATCATCTTGTGTCAGTGACCATAAATGGACGTGTTCTACAAACCATGCAGCTCTATTACAGTGGACCTAATTCATTGACTCATAAACCTCACGCTGGTTAGTTCAGCTGAACCTGATATAGTGTCACAAAACCACATGTCTCTTGTTCTTCGTAACTAATTTTAATGACACAAACTAAAATACTTAGGTTCCAGTGACCTAATGGAGTGTCACAAACCTACTGCACAAGATCAAATTAAGTTACCAAATTCCGTGTGATCAAAGACCACAGCTCTAGTTCACATGGAGTATGTCGTTTAACTATTGTGTTACAAACCTCTGCTTCTTACGCTTCTCGTGACCTAATTTGATGTCACAAACCCATCAGCTCCTTAAGTTTCTGTGGGACATAATTAACAATGCTAACAAACCAACAGCTTCTAGGTCACAGGTGGACCCTAAATAATTTGCTCCGCAAAAATACCTATTTCTGGACTTCAGTGGGGCCGTAAGTAGCTTCGGCCATAAACCACCGCTGTCTAGTTCAGTCGACCTAATGGAGAGTCAAACACAACAGTCTGCTAAATCTGTAGACCTAAATATTAGTGTCATCATACCACTGCGTCCTAGTTTCAAAGTAGACCTAATATTGTAGTGTCTCAAACCACAGCATCTAGTTCAGAGACCTATTAAATGTGTCAACTGAACCACGTCTCAAGTATCAAGTGAACCTTATATATAGGCCACAAACCAAAGGGCTCTGTTTTCAGTATTCAGTGACCTCTGATATATAAAGTGTACAATAAACACAACATCTCTTATTCAGGTTACCTAAATATGTAGAGGACTTCAAACACCAGCGCTCATAGTTTTCCAGTGTTGACCCTAATATAAGTGTCTCTTATCAAAATCTCTAGTTCATTGATCTAATATTGAGGCTCACTAAATCACAGCACATAGTTCAGTGACCTAATATAGTGTCACAAACACAACTGCTCAGTTCAGTGACCTAATATAGTTAACAAACCACAGTTCTAGTTCAGTGACCTAATATAGTGCAACAATCCATATCTATACTTCAGTTACCTACATTTTGTAATATAGTGCCACAATCCACAGCTCTAGTACAGTTCAGTGACCTTATATATATAGTGTCACAAACAACAGCTCTAGTTCAGTGACCTGATATAGAACCACAAATCACAGCTCTAGTTCAGTGACCTACACATAGTATCTGTCACAAATCACAAGCTCTAGTTCAGTGACCTAATATAGTGTCTTCAAACCACAGCTCTAATTAAGTCACCTTAATAATAGTGCCACAAACTACAGCTCTAATTCAGTCACCTAATATAGAGCCACAAACCACAGCTCTAGTTCAGTGACCTAATATAGTGTCACAAAACCATAGCTCTAGTTTAGTGACCTAATATAGAGCCACAAATCACAGCTCTAGTTTAGTGACCTAATATAGTGTCACAAATCACAGCTCTAGTTCAGTGACCTAATATAGTGTCTCAAACCACTGTTCTAGTTCAGTGACCTAATATCGTGCCACCAACCACAGCTCAAGTTCAGTGACCTAATATAGTGCCACAAACCACAGCTCTAGTTCAGTGACATAAAACAAAATGCCACAAACCACAGCTCTAGTTCAGTGACCTAATATAGTGCCCAAAATCCATATCTATACTTCAGTGACCTAATATAGTGCCATAATCCACAGGTCTAGTTTCAGTGACCTGATAGAGTGCCACAAGCCACAACTCTAGTTCAGTGACCTGATAGATGGCCACAAACCACAACTCTAGTTCAGTGACCTAATATAGTGCCATAATCAGCAGCTCTAGTTCAGTGACCCAAAAAGAGTGCCACAATCCATACCATAAGTTTACATCAGTTACCTACATATTGTAATATGGTGCCACAAACAATATGTTTAATTCGATGACCTAATATAGCGCCACAATCCACATCTATACTTCAGTTACCTACATATTGTAATATGGTGCCACAAATCACATCTTTAATTCAGTGACCTAATATAGTGCCACAATCCATATCTATACTTCAGTTACCTACATGTTGTAATATAATGCCACAATACCCATCTCTAATTTAGTGACCTTATATAGTGCCACAATCCATATCTATACTTCAGTTACCTACATGTTGTAATATGGTGCCACAATACACATCTTTAATTCAGTGACCTTATATAGTGCCACAATCCATATATATACTTCAGTTACCTACATGTTGTAATATAATGCCACAATACACATCTCTAATTTAGTGACCTTATATAGTGCCACAATCCATATATATACTTCAGTTACCTACATGTTGTAATATAATGCCACAATACCATCTCTAATTTAGTGACTTTATATAGTGCCACAATCCATATATATACTTCAGTTACCTACATATTGTAATATGGTGCCATTAATCACATCTCTAAATTAGTGACTTAATATAGTGCCACAATCCATATCTATACTTCAGTGACCTAATATAGCGTTATAAACCATAGCTCTAGTTCAGTGACCTAATATAGTGCCACAATCCATATCTTTACTTCAGTGCCATAATATGGTGCCACAAATCACATCTATAGTTCAGTGACCTAAATATAGTACCACAACCACATTTATGGTTCAGTGACCTAACATGGTGCCACAAACAACAGCTCTAGTTAAGTCACCTAATATGGTAACACAAACCACAGCTCTAGTTAAGTCACCTAATATGGTGCTACAAACTACAGCTCTAGTTCAGTGACCTAATATAGTGTCATAAACCACAGTTCTAGTTCAGTCACCTAATACGGTGCCACAAAACCACAGCTCTAGTTCAGTGACCTAATATGGTGCCACAAACCACAGCTCTAGTTCAGTGACCTAATATGATGCCATCCTCACTGTTATCGGTGGCATTTGTTTTGTAGTCGTATTCGATAAATAACTATCAGGAATGGTTATTGGCTATAAAAATGCTATTAAATGCATTAATTTTTATCCTTGTTCATCTGTTGCCATAGTAATGCTGATTCGTAAGTTACATTCTTCTGACTGGTATATATTATTACAGTATAACATTCTTCAATAGGTAGTTCAGGATATCCAGCGATGGTAGCATATACATATTATATTATATCGTTGTGACTTTAACTTAATCATTATGTAACACTATGAAACAATATTTTAAAAAGATTGCTTCCTGAGTTTTGTTCTCTACAAAGATTGATTTCATTTTATTTTTTTATTCATTTACAAATGTATTTGTATTTGTCCTGAAATGCATGCGCTATGTGAACATCATTTGTTAAGTGATTTGCAGTACAAGTGATTGATTCTTAATTGATAATGTTGTATTCATTATGAGTAAGAGGTAATACTAAATTAGCGATAAATCATTCAATGCCTTGATAAATTTGGTATTAGTGCAAAAATTTATATAACCTGGAAAATCACACAACAATAAAAGTGTTCGTGGAGAATAAAAACATCTCTAAAACACAATATAAGTATTTATAAATGTGTCGGCCCTGGCCGCGTTGTTGTGTTTTCCATTGTTGTGATATGTTATCAATCTGTATGTTGTAACTGTTTGTCACCATCCACACTTGGTCGGTGTAACGTTGAAAATGGACCCCCGTTGAAAACTGACCTCAGGTCATTTTTCAATGTTGAAAAATGACCCCGAAACCCGTTGAAAACTGAACATTCAGCGCACTTTTTACACCGACCCATTGAAAATAGACCCCGTTGAAAAGTGACCCTATAAGAACTCGTTTTTACAAAACAACACAACACGACACCTCAACACCACGAAACCACAACACATCTCACAACACATCACAACATAACAACAAAACATTACACAACAACACATAACACAACACACAACACAACCACGCAACAACAATACAACACCACCCAAAAACAACTCAGTAACACACACAACAACACAACACACGACAACATTACACAACACAACATAACACAACACAAAATTACACAGCAAAACATCACACAACAACACAACAACAACAACATCACACAACATAACCACACCACAACATACAACACAACAACAATACAATGCCACCTAACAACACAACAATACACAGCAACACAACACCCGACAACAACACAACAACACAACATCACACAACAACACATAATAAAACACACAACCACGCAACAACAATACAACACCACCCAAAAACAACACAATTACACACAACAACACAACACACGACAACACAACACACGACAACATAACACAGCACAACATCATACAACATAAAACAACACATTACACAACAACACATCACACAACACAACACAACAACAACAACACAACCACAACACAACACATAACACAACAACAATACAACACACCACCTAACAACACAACATAACGCAACAACACATCACAAAAACATCACATACATGTAACAACACTACACAAACACGGAACAACAACACAACACACAACAACACCACACAACAAACAACACACAACACAAAAACACACAACCACAAAACAATACAACAACACAACACAACCATACGCAGAACACAACATAACTGATCCATACGCAGATATATAATACATGCATTCTTGTTTTGCAGGGAATAAATATATATTAACAATTACTGAATATCTGACAAACGTTAAATCGTCGAAAATATAATCATAAAAAATCATTAAGAAACAAATTAATAATATCCCATAATTATAGTTTTGTAACACTACCACTGGTACTCGGAAGTGAACACCACATACATGTAGTACAAACTTTGCATGCAGTTGATAACAACTATTCCTTTTTATTTACTACGTTACCTCAGTGTTATTTAGCAATTCCTCAGTCTGAGAACAATTAAATTAACATTATCTACACGGACGAACAAAATGACTATAGAAAAATGAAAGTTTTGTAGTGACGTATTCTCCATAATGAACATACAAGCACCTAAAATGTTTAAATGAGGTATTTGTTACGATGATAACAATACCAAATTTCAATTCAAATCGAGGTGATTACGTAATTTAAATAACAGAGTTTGTGCAACAGTTTATATATGTGAATGTACTAGGATCATATTTCAACAGACCATCCGTTGATAGTTTGCCAATGCCATTTTTCAACGGTCATTTTTCAACAGACCTCCCGTTGAAAATTGACCCTAGACACCGTCAATTTTTCAACGGCATGTTCAATTTTCAACGGCATTCGGGGTCCGTTTTTCAAACGTTGAAAACTGACCCGAGGTCAATTTTCAACGGAGGTCCATTTTCAACGTTACACCGGCCCACACCGCATCAAATCACATAAATAGAGGCCAGGAAAAGCGATAGGATTATATCGTATCCACGCACTCTTAGTCATTGCTAAAGATACAACTGTTACGGAGAAACGATAATAAAACCCACAACTAATTAAGCAATGTGTGGTTACCTATGTATCCATTTATTGGTAAACATTTATTTTTAAACAAAAGTAAAGCATTCATTTCATTGATAAGGTTAAAGGTGGCTTGTAGATTTTTGTAATATAACTTCTAGAAGGATATGAAAGCATGACTAACTGAAATACGAAAATACTTGAATATCATAGTTAAATTGAACATGTGTTATATATATATATGTATATATATGGATGTTTTGTTTTTGTTCATCTCTGTGATGGCGAGGATGTAAGATACTTATGATGGATGTCGCATTCATTAACCTGTTAAAGAAAATGAACAGATTTAGTTAATATATGATCAAAATACTTTCTCATTTTATAAAGTACTTTCTTAGTTATATGGATTGTATAAAACATCCAATCGATTCTTTTAATGACTTGTCAGTGATATATCAATGGTAACTAGCTACATTAGAAAATCTATTTTGATACAGATGTTTAACTGTTGTTTTTATTTATATGCTTTGTTATATTATTATATATTTACATTTTCCGTTTTCACTTTCTTATATAAACTTACCAACCGGGCAATCGTTTACACTTGCGTAAACGCAGAGGGGCGCTGCTGCGCAAGAACACAAACCGAAACACAATGACTTCTCCCCTTATGTGAATGCGCATCCGGTTAGGCCAAAATATATGCCATGACAAAGGTTCCATATCAACATCAGTTCGAATGCAATGGAAAGCATTGTGTTATTATTAAAAAAAAATAAAAAAAATAATATGGAATAAATGGATTTAAAACGATAAATTTATTGAACTTGACAAATTGGAGCCAGATTGTAAAAAATAATTTGTTTACCTAATTATTTTTATAACGTAATTATTTGGGGTCTTCCCCGAACACCAACTCTGGGTAGGGTGGGGTGTTTTCATAGGGGTTAAGTGTGTTGATAGGGAGTTATAGTCTATCTCAGAATTGTTCTCAGTGCAAGATCACAGGTAAATCTCAGGTAAATCAACTCACCAGGTAGGTGATCAGCAAATCAGTAACTGTTATTCTCAAGATGCTGCAGAATGGTGTATAAAAACAGAGGCATACTTCAGAAAAAATCGTACTTGCCATGATATTTGAATATAACGTTAAATTATCAACTTGACTTGTATTTGTACACTTTCAAGCTTTATAAGTGTAAATATTTAATAGAAATACTATTCTAGATCATTCAATTTCATCATTTTCTTATACTTTTTTATACTTTCTGATTTATTTTAGTTTTCAGATTTAGATTAATATACACTTTTTTAAAACATCTGTACTAGAATTGTTGAATTTACAGTTTATTATTGATCTATACTTGACTGTGTTTTTTTTCAGTTTTCAAGGATGAGAATCCTCCTCTTTAATTCAGAGGATTTCGTCTGATTGGGCAATATTTAGGAGAAACAAATAATGTCAGATATGATCTAAAATATCATAAACTGACCCTCTTTAAACACTTAGTGGAGGGATTTCTCTTATAAGTGAAGATGTTTCCTCCCTTTGTTGTTAGGATCGATCACTTTTTTCATCTATTTTCTGTGATATAAGCTTTTGATCGAGTAAGGCATTAAAACCAGAGACTTAGATATAATATCATATATATATTATACCGAAGTCTCTGTTAAAACTTAATGTATAAGTTGAAAAAATATGGAATTAAAGGTAAACTGTATGATTGGTTTGAAGCCTACTTATCTGACAGAAAACAACTCGTATTCATAAACGAAATATCAATTACCCGGTAATCTAATGAAAAACCGATAAATGCTTGAGTACCGCAAGGTTCAGTACTTGGTCTTTTCTTTTCCTATTGTTTATAAATGACCTTAACAGATAATGTAATATCTTATATAAAAATATTTGCTGATGACACATCTCTATATTGATAATGATGATGACCTTTTACTGACAGTAATACATGCAGAGTTTTTGGATGATGATCTATCGTCAATTTCTTCATGGGCTGATCAAAAAAAAAGAGCATGGGTCGGGATTACATCTTTAATATTTGTGAAAAAGTTTCATCAAAACAGAACTTATTACGAACATTGAAACATTAAACATAGAATATACAGACATTATTTGGGATACCAGAACGGAACCATTGACTTGATGACATAAGCCGACTCATGATCAGCATCACAGCTGCTGCACCTTGCTTAAATTGGCAGGAACTATTTTGCATATCAATTCAATCAAAAATATTTTATTTTATATAAATCATACAAAATGAAATTGGGTAACAGGCGGTGCCTATATCAACCCTTTCCCTCTTCCACTAGTGTACAACATTTTTATACAAATTAAACATTAACAAAACTGTAGTACACAGAACTGTATAATAGTTTACAAACGCAATTTCGTTATATAAAACCTTACTGGAACAATATCTTACAGGAGAATTGGATGCATTATGTTCATTTAATTTTTAACTGTAAAGCGTATTGTGATTAAAGGGACAACTTACATAATTGATAGAGTAACTGTTTTATGTGAACATTTTGAAAGTATGTCTTATGATAATCAACTTATCTTTTTAATGAATTGTGATGTTTTACAAGATAGTCTTTCTAAATATATCTTTGTTAGCGATGAGGAGAACTTAACTATAACTTTAACTAATAATGTTGTTTTATTCACATATATTGTTCATAATTTTAGTACATTCGTGTCTCGTAAGCCAATTAACGGCTCGGCATTTTTACTAATGAAGAATATTTTTTTAATTGTAGATGTTGTGTAAAAATATGTGACATTATTATGCATTATTATTATTATTATGTATATTATTCATAGGTATGAGTATAAAAATTACCTGGTTGAAAAGTTACCTGAGTTGGTGTTAGATTTTGCAAGGACGTATATGAGAAGGATAAGTCACACTGTGTTTCGGGGGAGTACAAGGCAGGAGCTTTTGTGTTTGTGCAGTGACCGTGACGTTGGTCGACGGCTGATTTTCCTTTGATATCCGCCGGCACAGCCTTTGATGTAGCTTGCGGGTGCGAGGGTTACCGTCTTACTTTCTGAAGCGGGCCGTCATTTTATGAGCTGTCATATTTTTTTAACGAAAATTTAAGACATATCCCTCTAAATCTTCTGTCCTTAAATCAAGTTATAAACGTTGTGATATTTAATAAACTTTACATTGGTGTTTCGTTTGACTCGATAAGACAAGTATTTGTTGAGAAAAACGGTTTTTATTCCCGGTTCATAGGCGTCTCGCGTGGTGTTTAAGCAAGGACGTATATGAGAAGGATAAGTCACACTGAGTTTTGGGCAAAGACAGCGCAGGCGCTTTTGTGTTTGTGCACGGACCGTGACGTTGGGCGACGACTGATTTCCTTTGATATCCGCCGCCGCAGCCTTTGATGTTAGCATGGGGGTGCGAGGGTTACCGTCTTACTTTCTGAAGCGTGCTGCCATTTCATGAGCGGTCGTATTTTTTTAAACGATAGTTTAAGACATTTTCTTCTAAATCTTCCGTCTTTAAAGCAAGTTATAAACGTTGTGAAATTTAATTTACTTTACATTGGTGTTTCGTTTGACTCGATAAGACAAGTATTTGTTGAGAAAAACGGTTTTTATTCACGGTTCATAAGCGTCTCGCGTGGTGTTTAGTAGTGTAAAGAGACAGACACGAATCCTTCTCACTTATAAATCCTTGTGTTTAGTAATGTAAAGAGACAGTCACGAATCCTTCTCACTTATAAATCCTTGGATTTTGAAACAGGACTATAATAAACACCTCCCTTTGTCTTTACCAGAGTTGGTGTTCGGGGAATTCGCCAATTATTTAATTCCTACTTCGATTCAAACAAGTTGTAGTAACACTGGGCCCTTTTTCTGCAGGCCCAAGAGCCGTTCATTCTACGACAAAGGTATTGTGTTGAGTTTAGATGCCCACCACCACAAGAAAGCTAGGATCGATC
>NW_027188774.1:0-11825 GCF_041381155.1 Argopecten irradians | reverse complement strand
GATCTGGATGTATATAATTTGATCGATCACATACATGTTTATGAAAATAAGTCAAATCCATTAAAAGTTGCGTTTTGTTTCGTCTTCTCTCAGTAACATACAAACCAATGATTGTATGTAGCATGTATATACTTGAACAAATTCTAACAATTTGTGTATATTACTAATTTTGCCTACGATGTACAGGCGTTTTACATATATATGGTATCACTAATAACGTGCAATTACAATGTATTTAGTTGTTATATCACCCGTACTGGATTTCGATTTTGATTTTGTTTAGTACAGTATTATGCCCTGGCCAAAAAAAATAATTCTGAAATAAGATATTTCAAAAGGAACGAAAAAACACCATTATTTAGAAACAAAAAAAGTAAATATTCTTCGTGAAATGCATAGTTTTTTTTTATATTTCACAGTATTTGTATAACGAGATCCATGTAGCCCCTTATTCAAAAAACCGTGAGCGAATCACTCAAACACTCTAAACCCCCACTTAGGGTTTTTTTCTATACATTTTTATTATTAATTATAGCTCCAAGGACTAGTGCACGGGATAACCAACTCTCATTTTGACCTGCGCACCAGAGAGCATCTCAATCATTATTCAAGATGTACCGCTTTTTCTGTGACTTTTTATGATCAGGGTATGCACTTAAATTGAAATATATACAAACTTAACGTTCTTTTCGCAGGAGAAAGAAAAAAAAACCAGAACTCGGACTGGTTCTACGGTCAATAACAGTGGTTGTACAAGTTCATCCCCTCCACTATATGAATTAATTGTGATCATCTACAACTTTGTAGGTTCCAACGACGTGCCAACAGCAATTAATCTAACACTCATCAATATTACCATACATAGAAAGGTATTTAAGAATTTTTGCTCACTTTGTTCAGCACTCTACTGATCCAATATCTCCAAACGTGTTGCACTGATTATTAGCCTTGAAAGTCGTTCCCAATAAGTATGCCTATTACTTGCTTAGTCTATTTTGACATGATTATGCCTATGTAGACGGCTGTTAAAAAACAGTGGAAATTCAGATGTCTATCATGACATAATTAAGTTCATGAACAATGGTCTGTCTACTTGAGAAGTCTTTCAAATTGTAACTTGAAATCTCCGAGATATGCTTGACTGCGGCGAAACTGTCGAAAAAGTTTAAGACTCGAAAATCGATAACAGAAGATTAGAACTCGAAACTCGAGAAAACGTTAAATCGATATACTCTAAAATAGGGTGTATCTCCGAATAACTCGAGCAAACGTGTTCGAAAACTCGAAAAATGTTTATCTGAAATCTACGATGAATGGTTAACTCGAAAACTCGACAATGTAATCAACAGAAACAGAATGGTTGAGAACTCGGAAAATACTGATAATTGGTTAATCATCGAAAAACCTCGAGCATGTTAATCTAGAAACTCAACAATGTTTGACTCTCGAGATACGCGGACACTCGACTCAAAAAGTTCACTTTCCTCGGGCCAGAGATCAAGAACGTACAGAAGACTACAATTTTCGAGGGGCCGTGGGGCCAAATGATGGAGATCCCATTATAACCTCTAAACGGTCTTCTGGATCTGTTTCAATTCAAATAATTTCATAGTAGGAATGAAATGATTTATAGATAAAGTTGAATACAATCTTAATATTAGTAATATAGTGTTTACCCCTATGTGCCTTAAGATTTAGAGTGCGCAAGGGTCCATACCAAGGTTTTGACTAACAATGTGGGGTTATGCGCTTTATGCCATGCTCAGAGCGTTCAGACAGAACTCGTAAAGTACCCTGGGGTACTTAAGTCGATAATATAACATGTCAGTATAATGTTGTTTACGGACCTTATTTAGAGCCCAGTGTTGATTCAAGAACGTCAATTCATTTGAACTCAAAAAGTGGTAGGTCCCTCTCATCCCAGCAGGGCCGACAAGGCTTACAATACTGGGGGAGGGGGGTGGGCGGGAAGTTCGCCTCGGGCCTATTGGGTTTTGTGGAGACAGTAGCGTTTAATAAAGATATCTTTGATCTATCTGGGGAAGGTCATATAATGTCGCAGTTTCCAATTCTGAATAACAGAGCCTTGGTTTAGAACGTCATCGCCGCGCATGGACCCCCTGGCACCTGAATGTCAGTGTCTAATGGGTTTTAATCTATTTGTAGATCTCCCTGTGACCTTTAGATTATGGAGTTTCAAGGTTATTTATTTTGAAATTTAATTTGAAACTTTATCCACTGATTTTCGGAATCTCTAGGGACTAAAATATTGTCGATGGTCTCTTTGGCGTATTCAATTTTATCACAAGATAGGTTGATCTCTTAAGATGTTTACCCTCTGTATTAGACCCCTGGCGAAACCTGAGTCTGAAAGTCAAGGGTTCTATCCATTTTTATCCTCAGAACTTGTGTTAGCACCCATGCCTTTGGTCGAAGAATGCTGACGATGCTCCCAATCCCCATGGAGTACTCTTTTGGCTCTGTTCGGGTTATTGAAAAAGGAAAATGCTCGTCTTTTATTAATCATATATAGCTTAGATTGCTACAAGCCGCAAATGGCGCACGCGTAAGCGATCGGGCGGAGCCTCGATGATAAATCAAGTTGATCAAGAGAAATCGCGGGCGCGGTGTCTTAGGAGAGATCCGTTAGGTATAAAAGGAAAGTTTCTGAAAACTAATACAAAGCATATATGATATGTTACATCATACTTGCGATTCGGTAGCGTTAGTGTGTACGGTCAGTTAGGTACACAGACATGTTTCTGTAAAAAATGTGTGGGGCGGTGTACCACCCCGGGGGGCCAGTGAGCGCAGGCGATCTTAATAGGGGGTCAAGTTTCTTATGTTTGCAATTACGGTAGTGATGTGTGCCAATGCTAATGTGATTATACATTATTTAGAGCACAAGTGTGTCATTAAGAGCCTCACTGAGGGGGTCCTTTTGTATATACATACATGCGACCGACCCACTATTAATGGAAATATTGTAATGGTGGTACCCATTTTAAGATGTTTCATTAATTTCTGATAGATAGTTGGATAGATATAAATGATCATCTCATTCTCAAGTCTTTTTAGCATTAGAAGGTTACCTGTCTATGGGAATATAGGTGGTTGAGAGGTATTAGGATTTATTGCTTTTTGGTTTAACATGTTGGTCTTGTTCCTCTCAGAGGTACAGCTTAAATTTGTGTGTTATTTTTTATTAGGCATTTACTGCCCATGTTGTCCTCTAGCGATTAAATCTACCACATTTTTCGAGACTCGGCCGAGAGTACTATGTCGAATGCAATGATTGTCTGTTTACGCATATGTCTACATATTTAAATCAAGTTAATCGATCGTTCAGTTTCTTTGTTTCAAAAAGTGTATGGTGAAGGCTATTGCGAATAGTTAATTTGGATGGTTTTGTTTTTCAGATTGAGCTGCAGGACCAATTCTCTAATATATATGTTACTATAAGAAGAATCCATTGAAGTAAAAGTTGCCACCATTCTAACTTGCATAGTTTGACATATTGGTCAGTAATGGCTGGCAGATCTCTATTGAGGACAGGTAAGGTTTGGATGTGCAATGTCTTTGCTGCTGTTCATACTCTCGGAAACTAGTTTCGATTATTTTAAAGTGCGTATTTCTAAGAAAAATTAACTTAAAGACCTTCGTAACAGCAATATCTCCACCAAAGCTATTACAACAATTCCAAGAAACTTTTGAAAATTAAAGACAAGAATTCTCTTGTTTGGTTCAATTTTCTGGTTTGTTCTTTAAAGGAAAAACAACTGCGTCAGAAGTTGAAAAAAACTAATCAATACTGAAAACAATTTTTTTCGCTCTCAGGTGAGGCTTATACAAATATTATAAATTTGGATTTTATGGTTTTACAATATATGATTAAAAGGTTTTCTGTGTCGTGAAGATTTCAGAAACTCTAGGAAATAGAAGTTAATTGTGATCTTGGTTTTTATCCTCGGTAAAATGTAGCATTGCTGCGTCTATTATATAATGTGAACACTGTTCATGGAGACAAGCCTTGTCCAATTATGGACATGCCGAAAATGACATTCAAAACACCGTACAAAAATGATCCTTCGCCAATCACAGAAAACGGAAACACTAAAAATATCATATTGTGGGACCCCAAGACCTCTATAATATTTGGCATGTTTTTTTTTTTCTTTTTGTAGTTTTTTATTATGCTATCTTAGTGACCCTATACGAGGTAATAAAACTGATAGGTGAGAACTTTTCCGATACTGATTCTCAGATATATAGCACCCAATACAACTCAATTAATGCAAAAGCTGAATAAGTTTTGACACATGAGTAGCCCCTTCTAGATGCAGTGTGTGCATATGACTATTGTTAGCAGGACATGCATATAACTGCACAAATTGAGCAGTGGAACGTTGATATAATGATGCCATCATGTGTAGCCTGCTATAGGCATATGGGCCAGATGTCCTCCCTATTTTGTATTTTCTTTTTTTTTTTCTTTCTTATATATCCTTTTTAACCTTTTTTTACCCCCCCCCCCCCCCCCCCCCCCCCAACCCCCCCCACATATTTTTTCCATTTGTTGCATTTATGCTTTGTTAATGAAAGATTGTGTTATATTGTCAACAAATTTCTGGTTTGACATAAAACTTCGTCAAACACCTTAATTTAAGTAATATTATATAACAAATGTAGTCTCTGTGAATTTTTTAAACTTATGTTTGTTTGGATCGTTTTGGCAACTCGAGCATAACGATATACTATTTTAAGTAACAGGTCGTTTGCGAAACTTTGTTATTAACATGATATTAATAGGGTAATTTGAGCAAATATGTAATGCTAATCATTGTCTTGAGAATGTGATATAGGGTATCTAATATCAACAAGTTTTGTTTATCTCCCGTGTGGCCTAATATCCGAGTAATTATAAAACAGAGGTATATGCTTTGCACAACATTCATATTATATTTGTTAATTGCACGCCCTCTGTATGTGGCACGCTAAAGACCCCTGCTCCCCGCCTCGCTAGAGACCCGTCCCAGCGACTCGTGACCTACCGTGTGCCCTCATTGTGATCCCAAAGGCCCCCGCCGCGTAGTGTATGCCTCGCTCCCCCCCGCCATCACGGCACCCCCCGCTCGCTCGTGTATGCTATGTATGGGTCAGCTAATGTCCCCGTGTGTATGTGTGTAAGTGTGTATGTCATGTTACCCGATATGTGATGCGCCCGTGCGTGTGCAAGTGTGTGCATCGCCCCTCCGGCTTCGTTTGATCCTTGAAACCGCGTGTGTAGGTCAATGGTTTGTGTTGTGTGTGTGTGTGTGTCATGTGCTCTCTTCCCTGGGTGTGTATGTAACTGTGATGATCCTTGTTATTTAACCCCTGCCTTTGGTTATGATCATGTATCGTCTATGCTCCTTACAGATTTCCCTCGCTCAATCATATATTAATCCCCTTATACATACATCTCCGTAATTATCGACATTATCGCTATTCCGTCCGCCTCCACCACCCCCAGTGCGCGCTCCCGTCCGCTCAAGATCGCTCACCCCCAGCCTCGCGCTGTCGAATGCTCCCGTCGCTGTGCCCCCGTCGCACCCCCTTGCCCCCCCCCGCGCAACCCGCAGCCTGCCCTTATGTACTCGCCCACCTGCCTAATGCCGACTGCGCCCTCCCCGACCGTCACCTGCTTGTCCACTGTCCCAATGCTCTACACTGTATGTTGTATGTATGTATGTATGTATGTATGTATGTATGTGTGTATGTATGTGTGTGCTGTGTATGCAGTGTCGTTGCCGTGTATGCGTGCTGTGCGTGCGTAAATGAATGTATATGTTTATAATGTACTGTTATGTATTGCGGTGTGTATGTATCGTCACTGTATGATCGTATGTTCTGTATGGTTTGTTAGCGTATAAATTGACATGTATGATACTGTTACTGGTAATGTATGTACCGTGGAGATGGTATGAAATGTATGTAATGTTTGGTTTGTGCATGTATTTCTATGAATTGTACAGTCGTGTTTGTATTTATGGATCGACATGCTTTATTAAAAGTGAGTATTTTGTAAGTATAATCGTTAAGTGTGTTTTGTAGGCTCATTTAGTTTAAGAAGTCGTGTCTTTGTAGTTTTGTGGTTGGATGGGGTGTCGCTTATTATAGGTATAGAAGAATTAATTTGCTAGGTTTAATAATTGAAGGATGGTTTGACTTGTGTCTAGCCTGTTGCGTGTTTTAGTGATCTATTCATCGCTGCTCTTGAGTGACGAGAATAAATGGGGAGAAAGAAAAGAAGTGTTTACCGTGCTGCTTACATTTATGTTACCTCTATGCAATGGAGGAAGTGAGAGATGTAATCAATGTTCATGCTTAATATGTTTATTCTTGCTACGTCTACATCTGTGCGTTAAAGAGTTGTTAGTTCATTCACTCGCCTTACCACCTCTCACATATTTTCGATGTTGGTAGTTTGTTGTCTCATATTCACCCTGACATGTCCTATCACTAGTAAAAGCACTTCTATACTTTCTTTTCGTCTTTTATCCCCCTCATTCAAATAGCACTTTACTATTCGACATTGCACAAGAAGCACTTGGCTTTCTTTGTCAAGGAGACAGTGCCTTTCCGTATCCTGTTTTTTGGAAATTTTCATAGCAAAATTCAATAACAAACCAAACAAAATTTTACTCATGTATTAATCCTCAGCCCATAGCTAAAGGAACAACGTTTTTGCTATAGCTCAACTAATACTGTTCTACTCCCATTGGTTACAATCCCTTACGATTACGCTTAGAGATGTACTCCCGGCTTTGGTTTTTTTTTAGGTCATTTTGGTCTGGTTACGACCGGACACCAGACATGGCCGGTCGGTGGCCGAAGCTTTAGGCATAATCTTGGAAGTGCCCAAAGAGTTTTAATACGAAATTAAAATCTCTCCGATATCCCGTAGGTTTTCATAACCGGCAACATATCCTTCATGCATCTTCCAATATTCGGCCATGAATCGAGCGGCAATCACACCGCCAAACATTCTGGATGGCCTGGTATAACTATCTTTTGTTGTCCATAAGAAGCACGGGCCCAGTGAATAGGCCGGTTATCGCCCGGACATCATATGACAATCGGCCGATAAGCATTATATGTTCGATCTATATTCACTCACTCAACTGTCCCCCAAAAAACTATCTTTAAAAACAGACGCCGTACGATTACCGCACGGCCTCCTTTTCTTGTCAGTGATTGGTGACATGTCCAATGTCGGGAAAAATGACAAAATAACCGGTGCACTTCCGATTACCTTCTGCCCTGGAATACCGGCCGATTATTGTGACCAAAACATTACTTTACTCCTTTTTTGTACGTATCGTAGACATAAAAAAGTGCCTTTCCATTTAATTTACTGTTTGAAATGTATCTAAACCGTTCAATCATTTAATGATACATACACATTAATCAATATTAATCAATTTAATTGGCTTAACACAATAAAGACCTATCTAAAAATTCAATTCTGGTGTCCCTTAACATGATAATGCAGATACAAAATGAACGGTTATTGGACTTATATACATCATGATTCAGAATATATGCAGAATACTTGAAACGACACTTTTAAACTTTACAAGTTCCAACTATTAGCACACTATATCTCTTAAATCAAATACAGATACAATCCGATTATTTTATAATTTAATTTATGTTAATTGCAACAAAAATTTACGAATTTATGCATACTCTTAATTCAATTTCAAACTTATTAAAGATAAATTCCGGAAATGCACGAATATGCCATTTCAAAAATATCTTCTAAATGTTTGTTACTATCCAGTCATATTTTCTTTCCATGCCTATTTACTTTTTATTGATGGTAAAACTATTTAGTGAAACAAGGGTCCAATTTAGTGCTTAGAACTCTCAATACAATTAATTGCGTCTATATTAGGTTGCATAATATTCCAATTTAAAGGAAGGCGGGCGTTCTCCGATCATACCATCCCTTTTGTTATTTAAACGAACTTGTGTACCTAGTAGTTGGTAACCTTCTCTTCATGGATTTATTGTAAATTTGTTTCATGTCATGAAATGTCATTATCACTAACGATATTATTCTAAACAGAGAGTACATTGGATGCTAAACAATTTATTGATATTTGTCAAATATCCATTACCAATCTTAATATGAAATGTTAGAAAAAAAGGTGTTATGTTCAAAATATTCAATGTCATTGAAAACAAAAAATATTTCTTTGTGGTTGGCATTTCTGTTTGTGTCAACAGATGCCACTCCTGAGGAGAGAAATAATACCCTGTTCGAAAAAGTGTGTCGAGTTCTGGAGTCTGATCTCAGACTAAATATAACAGCTTCGCATAACGGGATTGCAAATCTTGAATTGTGTACGATGCATTGTCAACTCGAAGAGTTATGTTTGTCTTTATCGTACACGAAGAGAAGTAGAACATGCACGACCTACTCCAGACAACTACCACTGAACACAAATGCTCTGGTGTATAGTTCAACTGTGTTCTTCAAAATGATTAATGGTATGTTTCTTTGTTTGAGGCATATTTACAACAAGTTGTTTACGCTTAGTATTATTTTTCTTGTTACTATCGTATTTGATTAACATGATGATCAAGTGGACATAAAATATTGTTATATGAGTGCGAGTTTTGCCGTTTTCTGGTCTAGACCGCTCGGACAGGTCTTGACAAAATGCAATGTCAACCTGAGACCGATGAACACTTGTTCAGAGGTTGACAATGCAAATCCGGTAACCGGGCTATAAATAGGTACAAGGAATTCCATATCTTTTCCACATTTTTGACAAATCAAAATAGAGCATTGCCGATCATCGGGCAATAGCCAAATCCAACATGGCCGTCAGCAGTGACGTAGGATTAGGAAAGATGTTTTAATTAACACATTTCAAATGTATCTAAATGTTAGAAAGTAATATTGTGAAGAAGTACAGCAGAAGTACAAAAAGTACCTACTGAGGATACGTGACTGAAGATTTTCTTGATTTTTTATTTTATCAGTCATTGCGCTGTCCTTGCCTCAAAATCAAGTAGCAAAACTTGCATCAATGTCTCATTTCATACAACAAAATAAACTTTTTGTAGGTTAATACGAGGAATTGTTAAACCTTTGAAAGGTGATATTTCCCTCAGCCTTCGGCTTCGGGGAATGAAGAATTGTTAAACCTTCGAGAAGCGATATCTCCCTCGGTCTTCGGCCTCGAGGAATATCTCCTTTCTCAAGTTTAACAATTCATCGTATTACATTGTATCCTACAAAAAGTCAATATTTGTATAATGTATATAAAGAACAGAGTCGATATTAGCTCTTGAGATTCGTTTGGTTCGAAAACACCTTTACATATTACGTAAAAAAACAATGTATTCTCAGCTTACAAATTTCATTTTTCTAGCACTCATATGTTATATTCCAGTACCAGTACAGCTTCCCTAAACCCAAGCCTCTCCTAATACTATCGTATGCTAGCCAAACAAAGAATATGTCTATTTTCCACTCTACAAATCAACTGGTCATTCTAAGTTAACAACACAGAGATGATGGATGATGTTTGAATATATTTTTTAAGTATTACAATTTATGCAGAAAACTCCCATTCCCCATATGCTGGACTTCAACACTTATGAGTGATTTCTAACATGTCCGAACAACTCTCCTAATAGGGAACAACCAACTAAATGAAAACAAACAGATTCGTAGAATTTATATATCCCGCTTCAGTTAATCAATGGTCCGTTACTCCGCCAATGAGTGCCGATCGAACTTGTTCAAGGCCCCAAGACATTTAACCATGTTACCAAATTTTGAGAAACTTCGGTAATATTTGCGAGAGTTATTAAACAGAAACAGCCGAAAATGTTGTTTTTTCGGTATCCAAGGGGCCATAACTCCGCCAAATATGGTCCTATGAAAGTACCTATCAATCCTGGCTAAGGTATTGAAACATTTAACTACGTTTCCAACTTTCGAGAAAATCCGGTAATATTTTCAACAGTTATTAAATAGAAACAGTCGAAAATGGCGTTTTTCGTTAATTAAAGGGCCATAACTCCGTCAAATAGGGTCCAATGAAAATGCCGAGCAAATTTAATCCGAGCCATTGCCACATTAAATCCTGGACTTAGATATCAAGATTGAAATTTATGTTCTAAATATGAATTTTGAAAATTAATAGGTAAAAACAGAACTTCCGGGCTTTTTTGTGCAAAATACTCGTTATTATCTTAAAATAGATACCATGGTTGGAGTTTGAGCTAAAGGAACCATTTTTATCGTGTGTTATAAGAGAACCTACACTTTAATCATAGAACACAGTAGCTAGCTAATATTAAGTTGTTTTAATAATATATTACAAAACTTTATCAAACTTTAACACTGTGGTTTATATAAAATTATTGTTGTTTTTAAGTTGTTTTTGTTAAATGAAACAATTGACAGTATCCTAATTGCTTATAGCTAATAAGGACGTCTTCAGCATGAGCACCGTTGGAGGAGGAAATGCCAGCCCTTACATTGATACTGACACCAAGAACGGACCGTGGCTTGTAAGTAAAATATTGCAGTCAATATAACTTTAGATTTCACTGTTGAAAACAGAAGTCAAGCTTCATAACCTGCTTACATATCCTAAAACCTACACTTTCTCGCAATTACAAAAATATATATAAATATTGATATTTTAATTATAATGCGATGTGTAAGACTATTGAATTACCGGTTTCATTGTAAACGTTCCATGGCTATTTGTATTCTATCACTTAAAAATATCATCACTTAAAACATTTGATAGCGAGGGCTAAACTCGCCGATATCTTAAGAATCTTGGTTGTAGCTAATATTGAAATGAAGTGGTAAAAATAAATTTCTAACCACAACCTTTTTAGTGTCCCCACGGATGAGGTTCTACGCATAGCTAACCTTGTAACTTTTAGCTTTGATCCGTAGTTGACAATGAACATAAAGATAACACGCTGTTTCATTTTTGTCATGCGAACAGTTCATCCATTTTTAATGTTCAAAGCAAACAAACCTTTTCTTTTTGATATTGATTTGGTTAAGCTATATTCTACACAATAAATAAGGCATTTGAGGCGGATCCCTAAAGAGTCATGAAATAGATGTGATCAGCATTCATTATAGAACAAGATAAATACTTAAACATTGGAAAGACGACAGAAGAATAAGTCACACAATTTGGCTGTGGTCAGTTATATTGTATGTTGAGAATCATGTTCAATTTAATACAGAATTTCAACTATTGTAAATGTTTACCCAATGAAATCTAAAGATAATAATCAAACATTTGAGTTCTTAATAGGTCATGACCTCTAAATTAATCAAATGTTAAAGCACAGATAACATTTTTGCAGCGCAGAAAAAAAAACTCGAGTAATTCTTAACAGCATACAATATGCAGCTGACCCTAATGTATTATTAGCCATATCACTGAGTATCCGTAAAACAGCCCAGATAAGAGTGGGGTTACCCCCTCTTTTTTGCGAAACTATAATCAATCGAAATGTTATAACACTTGTTTATATAACTGTAAAATGTATTAAATGTAATATCCCGTACATCCACAGAATCGCGTTCAAATAAACCACTTAAGTAATATTTTATCACTAGGTAAAGAACATTAAAGCTTTAAGCGTTTAATACAACAAAAAAGTTAGAGAAGGTTTGATGAACTTTATTTAATCTGATAAGTGATCACAAACAACTATCAAACTGGCCATGCGCCTAGGAGGGTCTCTCTACCATGCATAATGGAAAGTATAATACACCAGTGAAA
>NW_027188773.1:0-11827 GCF_041381155.1 Argopecten irradians | reverse complement strand
CCTTTTTGTCATAAAATTTGATTCTGGGCAGTCAAAGACTTGCTTGACACATGTCATCTCAGACAACTCACTCCCTAACATTTCTCCCTCTTATCCATTCACTCCCACATTATCTCACTAAAAGTCTGTGCGTTATTGATGTGCACACTGAACCCTCGGTCCACCATGACCACCCTCATCATCACTGTCCTCATCATATGCCTCACTGCCACCGCGACGGCCACTACCTCTGGTATCCTCCAAATCTACCAAGTTCACTTCCTCTACATCTTCTCCAGTTGGAATTTCTACTTTCGGCCGAGCTGGGAGAAGTTTCTCCAGTTTCTGTAAGATAAAAATTAGTTCTTCATGAAAATAACAAAAACAATGTTCTAAAGTTTGACTTCTAGATTTTCAATGTGTATTGACATATAATTGTATTCCTCAAGAAAACAATTGTTATATGAATCAGTGGAATATTGGACTTTCTTTTGTTGCAAACATACCATATTTTTGCGCGTAAAGTGCACACTTTTTTTCCTTAATTTACAAGTGAGAAGTTGGGGTGCGCACTATACCCAAGTACAAGGCATATGCATGGCCTTGGTCATGATCACCAACCGACAGATTCTAGAGTGCAGAAGTTGTCGTGATAGGGTTATGATTAAATACTTGGGCCTTTGAGTCAAAGTTCAATGCACATATTCAATATAAAAATTGTAACATCACTTGAAATTTCTATCTTTAATTCATTGAAAGTTTGTTTGGGAGCACGAGTTAACGACTGGACACATGTTTCGATCATGAATCTTCAGTAAGGTATCTACAAATCTAAATGGAAAAAATAAATATCATCTGGAGCTTAAAACGATGTATAAATGTGTAATTAATTTGTCACATTAAACAGATTACCTTATAAATATGTTTGGCTAGTATATGAAAACTTTGAACTTGCAAAATGTTTACTACGGAAGTGAAATACAAAGCCAGCAAATTGGATACGAAACTAAAGCCTACCTATATAACACTGAGGCGCTGTAAATGATGGTATGACTGTACAAGAGATCCCAAAGGGATCTAGGTGCCCACCAAAGAATATCTCCGTCCGACGATGGAAAGAGTGATCTTTTCTCTGCATCAAAACTTTTTTTACAATTACTTCAAATGAAATTTGAGAAAGATCCTTTCAGCACTTTCTGAGATATATAACAAACTTCAATTATTAAAATCCAAGATGGCTACCTGTCCGCTATCTTGTTGACCGATAGGTCCAAAAATGTAATATGCACAATTATGGTCCTAGGGAAACCTACAAATTAAATTTGAGACAGATGGCTTCAGTACTTTCTGAGAAATAGCGGTAACAAACTTCAATTATCAAAATTCATGATGGTGGCCTGTCGACCATCTTGTTGACTGATCAGTCCCAAAATGTAATATGTATAAGAAGGCACCTAAGGGAACCTGCACAGGAAATTTGAGAGAGATCCCTTCATTCCTTTCTGAGAAATAGCGATAACAAACTTCAATTGTCAAATCCAAGATGGCTGCCTGATGGCCATTTTGTAGACTAATTGGTCCCAAAATGCAATATGCACAACTAGGGCCCAAGGGGAACATACATATGAAATTTGAGAGAGATCCCTTCAGTACTTTCTGAGAAATAGCGGTAACAAACTTTAACTATCAAAATCCAGGCGGTACCAGGTACTTTTTGCTGGTTAAACCTGGCTGTGGTACCACCTGATTTGGGCGAAATTACCTTAGATAGCATATAGATGGTATAGAAAAGTACCCCCTGAAATTGAAATCATACCGCTTTCCCTAAAAGATAATGAAATCCCTGAATATATATGCACAACTGGGGCCCTAGGGGAACATACATATGAAATTTGAGGAAGATCCCTTCAGCCTTTTCTCAGATTGGTCCCAAAATGCAATATGCACAACTGCGGCCCTAGGGGAACATACATATGAAATTTGAGGAAGATCCCTTCAGCCCTCAGAAATAGCGGTAATGTTAAAGGTGGAAGGATGGATGGCCGGCCGGACAGAGGACTGACCATGGACGAAAAGCAATTTGAATAGCCAACCATCTGATGAAGGTGGGCTAAAAATATACTCTTATTACCATCTTTTGTTAATTTAATGACCAGACAGTTGTTTGAAGCGCTGATACACAAAAGGAATCATTTGATTTTGTGGTTTAACCCTTTACCACATGCAAACTAGTAGACTGCATCACCAGGCTTCCATGAGGAAAGTACACAATGTTCAACACGAACATTGTTGCAACATCTGTCAAGTGTATAATCTCAATGGCATTTTTGAAGTTTTCAGTCTGGATTGTTAATACCTTTTTTAAGTTGCATTTATTCACTTTCATGTTTATTTTTGAGAAATGTTTTGGTAATAAAATTGCTTAAAAATGAATCAAACTACACAGTGGTGCTATAATTTCCAAATATTATTCGATATGAGAACTTAAAAAATTATTAAAAACATTTAAGCCAAAAAAAATTTATTTCTCAATTTCTCAGGCCACGCCGCATCAACATTTACCCCCCACACAAACGTTTTTTATGCGCCATAACTTAACAAGAGATCCCAGAGGGATCTTGGCGCCCACCAAAGAATGATTTATGTCTGACAATGGAAAGAGGATCTTTTCCCTGCTTTTCAAACTTTTTCAAACACTACATATAAAAATTTGAGACAGATCGCTATAGTACTTTCTAAGAAAAAGTGGTAACAAACTTCAACAATGAAATCTAAGATGGCGGCCGGTTGGCCATCTTTTTTACCGATCAGTCCCAAAAAGCATTATGGAGCAGTCCTTAAAGGTACTATGAGCACAAACTAGGGTACAAGGGGAAACTATGCTTGGAATTTGAGAAAGATCCCTTTAGTACTTTCTGAGAAATAGCGATAACAAACTTTAACTATCAAAATCCAAGATGGCCGTCGGTCGGTCATCTTGTTCACCGATCGGTCCCAAAATGCAATATGCACAACTAGGGTTCTAGGGGAACCTACATATGAAATTTGAGAAAGATCCCTTCAGTACTTTTTGAGAAATAGCGGTAACAAACTTAAACTATCAAAATCCAAGATGGCCGCCTGTCGGCCATTTTGTTCACCGATCGGTCCCAAAATGCAATATGCACAACTAGGGTTCTAGGGGAACCTACATATGAAATTTGAGAAAGATCCCTTCAGTACTTTTTGAGAAATAGCGGTAACAAACTTAAACTATCAAAATCCAAGATGGCCGCCTGTCGGCCATTTTGTTCACCGATCGGTCCCAAAATGCAATATGCACAACTAGGGTCCTAGGGGAACCTACATATGAAATTTGAGAAAGATCCCTTCAGCACTTTTTAAGAAATAGCGGTAACAAACTTAAACTATCAAAATCCAAGATGGCCGCCTGTCGGCCATCTTGTTGACTGATCGGTCCCAAAATGCAATATGCACAACTAGGGTCCTAGGTGAACCTACATATGAAATTTGAGAAAGATCCCTTCAGTTCTTTTTGAGAAATAGCGGTAACAAACTTTTAACTATCAAAATCCAAGATGGCCGCCTGTCGGCCATCTTTGTTGACTGATCGGTCCCAAAATGCAATATGCACAACTAGGGTCCTGGGGGAACCTGTACATGAAATTTGAGAAATATCCCTTCAGCACTTTTTGAGAAATAGCGGTAACAACCTTTAACTATCAAAATCCAAGATGGCTGCCTGTCGGCCATCTTGTTGACCGATTGGTCCCGAAATGCAATATGCACAACTAGGGTCCTAGGGGAACCTACATATGAAATTTGAGAAAGATCCCTTCAGCACTTTTTGAGAAATAGCGGTAACAAACTTTAACTATCAAAATCCAAGATGGCCGCCTGTCGGCCATCTTGTTGACCGATCGGTCGCAAAATGCAATATGCACAACTAGGGTCCTAGGGGAACCTACATATGAAATTTGAGAAAGATCCCTTCAGTACTTTCTGAGAAATAGCGGTAACAAGAATTGTTAACGGACGGACGGACGGACGGACGGACGGACGGAAGGACGGACGGACGGAAGGACGGACGGACGGACGACGGACCACGGACAAAAGGCGATTTGAATAGCCCACCATCTGATGATGGTGGGCTAAAAATTAAAATCAAGACCGCCGCATCGAACGCACCCCAAATTTCCATTCGAACTCGCCCGAAATTTCCATTCGAAAACGCACCCAAAAATTGGCTCCAATATTAGTATGCACCTTTCATTTCCGGTAAAAAATGGCTGCCGATGTCAGCATTTGCTCAAAACGGAATGTTTCCTCCCAGGATTATGTATTTTCAACTGGTTTTCTTTGGATATAGTGAATTTGAGATATTTAAAAGCTGTTCTTATACCCGGTCCACCCCAACTGCGAATGATAAATATTATGAAGTTCCTTACCGTCAATCGATTGACTTGTAACACAGCGAGAAATTCTGTACCGTGTAGCGATAAACGCTAACACTCTACCGACACAACGTGGCTATTTTTAGACTCGAGTACTGTCGCCAAATCCACAGGTAAACTGGTACTGGATGCTACGCTCGGGCCTCTCATCGCTTAACGAAACTGAATGGCTAGTTAGCTTAACCGATCTATATATCATCAACAATGCGTCTGTATCTACTTAAAAACAAAACAAATATTCTTCAAATTGCATAAAAATTCACTTGACTAGTATTTCTTTATTTTAGATATTTTAACAAATCTTCATATTTCTAGTAAAACTGCATATGAAACTCCTTATAGATCTAGCTATGCTCATTACGTAGGGAACCGCCATAACATGTCCCGGCTGCAGGCCGTGTGCAAAAAGTCAAAACACACGTGGGATTTATAAGACGAGTCCTAAACTGTCCTATATTTAGGATTTTCAATAAGTGGTTTTGTAATATTATTACAGCAAAACTGACAAGCTAGAAGGTTAGTGGCATTTTAACCGTACTGTTATATATAATTAGCCATCAGCTTGGATCTGGTGCCGTACAGATAGTGAGTTCACTCACGATGTGATTATTGCAAGCCAACGTAAATGCTATCGGAATGCTCTTTAAAGTTTGTTAATGATCTCAAACACACTTAAAACTTATTGTGGCAATATTAAAGTAACTAAATTATAATATTTTCAAATAGTTCTGATAACTATTCATGTGTAATATCTCCAGACATTGACATGTGTACGGATCGAATACGGCGGACTGCCAATGTTTTTGACATGTTCTGCAAGATATATTTCACTGTTTCAGTTACGGTGGCCAATAAAAGAAAACAAGCACAGTGCAATTATATTATGTTATTTCTTCTAAATACAACACTTTTTGTGCAAGTTGTCAAGCATTTATTGTGAATGTTTTGCAATGAAATTACCACCTTTATAACACTGAATTTGTGGTTCCCCGGACATCGTTTTCCCCCCAAAATTTGAATGCGCAAAATATACCGATAGTAGATTTTTTTCAGTATTTAAAGCCATAAGAAAAAATACATGTGCAAAGTACACTGGTGTGTAAGTAACACAAGATTTTTACGGTATTTGTAACATTTACGATTGTGTTTGGTATAGCTGATGTAGCCAGAGCGCCCCCGCGATTTACCTGTGGATTTGGCGACAGTACTCGAGTCTAAAAATAGCCACGTTGTGTCGGTAGAGTGTTAGCGTTTATCGCTACACGGTACAGAATTTCTCGCTGTGTTACAAATCAATCGATTGACGGTAAGGAACTTCATAATATTTATCATTCGCAGTTGGGGTGGACCGGGTGTAAAGACTGAGTAAGAATTTACATTTTCTACACATGTTTTCATTGATTTTCATGTCCTTCAAGTGAGAAAAAAATAAAATGTTATCTGCCGCATTTGTTTTCAGAGAAATAAAAAATATTCCCGCCGCCTGCACTGACTTTTTAAAAAAGTGGCCTGAGAAACTAACAATTAATTTTTTTTGGCCTTACAGGTCAGAAAATGGTTGATTTTCTCTGTCGGAAATACTCAAAATATTGCCGATTTTTTATAACTTTTAGAAAAAAATTTGCACAAATTACTTGAAATATCGTAAACAAACTAATATATATCTGAATCATGGCTCAGTCAATATATTTGCTCTGAAAAACACTGTTATTTCTTCTTTGTTCCTGCCGGTTCACACCCCATTCACCGCTACTTTCACTTTCTATCGTTCTGAGTTTTGTGTTTGTTGTGGGATGTTTGTACATTATTTGCCGTTGAAAAATGCAAGAAAATAATCTATCAACTTTACTTGAAGTATATTAAAGGTTTATTGAAGTTTTGACAACAAGTTTCTAACAAAATTATCAACACTCACGGCTGTAAACTTGCCAGTCCATTCCAACACGGCGTCAAGTAATGGCGATAGTACGGGACCTCATCGTTCTTCATGACCGTCAGATTTTTGATCGGTCAAATTGAATAAAACATCGTCTAAATCATTGTCAGATTATATGCTTTTAGGCCTGTGATATTTAACTATCATGACATTGTACTTATAATTACAAATATCTACTGTAATATCAACAACAGAAGCCATGATGGCGTCCGTGGTAACATGAGTGAAGCAGTGAACACACGTGTGATTTTCTCGGTTAATTTATTCAGAGTTTTATATAGTAACACTGTGCCGATTTTTTATTGGGTAGAAATTTGGTCACGTCTATAATTATATTGTAAAGGCTGAACATGGGTGGCGCTTTTATCACGTGATACGAAGCTAGCAAAACATTGATAGTCAAAATGGCGTCCAGAGTCGCTTGCATCCAGATCGTGTGAGGGCGCCCAGAGGCGCTTACATTGAAATGGTGCGGGGGCGTCCAAAGTCGCTTACATGTGGCAAGGGGTAAAGGCGTCCAAAGGCGCTTACATATGGTAAAGGGTTAAGAGTATCGTGAGGCTATGCAAAACATTTTCAATGAAGATACAAAATCTGAGATTTTTTTTTGTAAATCCCCCCCCCCCCCCCCCCCGCCCCCAAAAAAAAAATAAAACTGAAAAACAAATCTGCGCAATATACGCAGGTGCACACTTTTTGCGCAAAAATATGGTATTGCATTTGATAAAATGAAATAATACTGAAACAAAAATGATTCCTACCTGTAACTTGTGTTCTGGGGCGAAGTTTTGTGGTGGGAAGGTGATATCAAACTTGACTAAAAGGTCTCCTTTGTCAAATGGACTCTTGTACAAAGGCATTCCTTCTCCTTTTATACATTTTACAGCTCCTACAACAGGGCAATCATGTTAGTTGTAATGAATTCAACAGCAAAAATGATGATATCTTTCCAATGTTTAAAGAATTTCAGTTTGTCAGACTAATGAAATCAAATGTTAATATGAATTCTTCTAATGAGTAGGAAGAAACACAAACTTTCCAAGAAGTCATTTTTCAACTGGTGAAAGTTGTTGTGAAAAAAATGTAGACCCCACCTCCTCCAGTAAACTGACCTATTGTATAGCCCAGTAGTTAAAAGGATTACCTGGATGTATGACATCACCAGGGGGACTTTTGACGAGTAAATCTCTACCATCTAAATGTTTGAGTGTAAACTGGAAACCACAGAGAGCTTCTGTGAGGCTAAGGTTGTAAGTACAGAAGAGGTTTTCTCCATCACGTGTGTATAGCTCGTGTTCCTGTTGCTTCAGCACTATTATAACATCACCAGGCTCCATATCGGGCTGTAACAAACAAAACATTGACTGAGAATATCATAGCCAAAGAAAGAAATTTAATGAGTAACTTAAAACGAAAAAAATAAAACTAAAACGAAATCATAAATCATTAGTGCTAATAAAGTGAATGTTTGCACATGTAGCCCTGTTGACAGTTTGAAACTTGGGATTAATCAGATCAGAACATATTAAAGTCAAACCTGTGTATAAAGGACACCAAGGGGAAAAGGCTTAAGTGTCCTTTATAGACAGGTGTCAGTGTTTTGACAAGTTATGCCCCATGATTATTACAACATCAAACACACAAAAATCATTTTGATTCCTTTAACCACTCAAATTCTATGAAGAAGAAGAAACAAATATAAAATTCAATTAAATGCATTACAAAAAATATTTATCACATATTAATTTGGGCTGATTAGCCTCATGATTAATATAGATATTCTTATAAAACAGAGAACATCAATTTCCTTTTATTTATTTAGTAAATTGGCCAATTATTTTTAACTGTCTACACGTTGATCAAGGGACAGAGCCTTTCGTGAAGGTTTTGAACAAGCCATAATATCGTCTGTGTTTGTAAAATCCCAAATAAAAAGTGGCACAAAATGAGAAAACCGATGTTTGGGCTTGTTCAAAAATTTCCATTTGGGGTTGACAATATCTTGGAAGATTCCATCTTTTCGCTACTCATTGGTCCGTACATGTAATTGTTCTAAACACATTGTTAATGAGCTGAGTAAAGTGTCCACGCTGTCTTGAATCTCTGTTATTTCAGACAAAACAAATGTAAACACATGTAGTCATGAACTGGCTGACATCAAAAAGTCGCTTTACAAACAATGGTTCACACCCAACGAGTCCCGATGGTGTATTCCAACACAAATATAATGCAAACCCCAGAGTGTTACAAAAGGTGACGTAAGGGAAATAACTCTAATTGACTAACGCAGAAGAACATTACCAATATGGCTTCCTTTGTTGTTTTACCGATGCACAGGTTCAGATAAGATGTTCGCTGTTTGTATTATAGGGTTAATTTTAAGTGTTCGCTTTCTTTATAGAAAGTGTCTGCTATACACATTCAATTCATACAGTGATTTTCATTCAAACACAATGTCTTTTTTTGTGCCCACTATACTGTATATCTATGTAGTCTAACTTCTACTGAAAGCTTATGTTTTTTCGAGTGAAAGTACCGACGTTCGAAAAATTTATTTGTGTCCCTTATATGGAAATTTTTACCAACTTACGGACTAAATTTAGTGTCCGCTGTCCGCTATATACATGACATTTATATAGTGATTTTTGTTGGGGATTCCTAGCACAGTCCGTTATGGACAGGTGTCCGCTATATAGAAGTGTCCGCTATTGCAGGTTTGACTGTATGATGTGTTGTATATTAAATTACATACCAGCTGGTCACCTTCCCATCGAAAGGTAATTTTCTGGTTATCCTTCATGCCTTTGTCCACATTGACCTCAAGGATCTTTGTTTGATTGACCACTTTCTTTCCTTTACAGTCTTTACACTTGTCCTTCTCATTAATAGTCTCACCTGTAAACAATTATAGTTCTTTACGGACTGCAAAAATGATTTTTCAAAACAAATTTTGCCAATTTGGGGTCATGTGTATAGACTATTTAAGAAAATAAAGACTATCAGGGCTTTTTTTGGGCCGATAATGGGGCCTTGATCCTAAGTTATTTTCTGTTTTCCATTTCACCCGTTTTATTCTCAAAATAAGGTTAAAATGTTCATTCCTAATTCAGCCAGAAAAACCCCTCTAAGTTCAGTGCAGCTTATCAGGATTTTTAGTTATACTCAGTCATTTTAGGCTAGAAATATTGTGTTATGGTATTGTTAGCCTTAAACCAGAAATTGAATATGTCTAAATTACCTGGTATGTTCATACAAGAGATCCCCGAGGGATCTTGACGCCCACCGAAGAATGATCTATGTCTGACAATGGGAAGAGGGATCAATTCCCTGCTTTTCAAACTTTTTCCAACATACTACATATAAAATTTAAGACAGATCGCTTCATTACTTTCTGAGAAACAGCGTTAAAATCCAAGATGGTGGTCGTTTGGCTATCTTGTTGACCGATCAGTCCCGAAGGTACTATGCACAACTAGGGCCCAAGGGGAACCTACACATGGAATTTGAGAGATATCCATTCAGTAATTTCTGACAAAAAGCGATAACTATCAAAATCCAAGATGGCTGCCAGTCGGCCATCTTGTTGACCAATCGGTCCAAAAATGCAATATGCGCAACTAGGATCCTAGGGGAACCTACATATGAAATTTGAGAAAGATCCCTTCAGTGCTTTCTGAGAAATTGCAGTAACAAACTTTAACTATCAAAATCTAAGATGACCGCCAGTCGGCCATCTTGTTTACTGATCGGTCCCAAAATGAAATATGCACAACTAGGGCCAAAGGGGAACCTGCAGATGAAATTTGAAAAGGTCCCTTTAGCACTTTCTGAGAAATAGCGGTAACAAGAATTGTTAACAGACAGACTGACTGATGACGGACCACTGACAAAAGGAGATTTGAATAGCTTACCATCTGATGATGGTGGGCTTAAAACCATAAAAGATTATGTTGAGTCATTTCACTAAATAATTGGCAGTGTATATATATCAGTGGCATCACCCTATGTGACTTATAAATTACAAGTAATTTATGGTGAACACTATGTACCACTACTGATGATGATGAGTTAAATATTTACCTTCTCCATGACAGTCTGGACACACAGATTGCATTTGTTGGACCATACCAGGGCCAAGTTGTCGGAGTGTTACCTTTACACCACGGCCATTACATGTCCTACATCTGTGCATGGCACCTTCTTTTCCACCAGATCTAGAAAGAAAAGAGACCCATCTTCAATTTTCAAAAAACACTAGTAATTCTTAACAAATGTAAAAAGAATCTTTGTAATGCTAGCATATTTCAATGTATAGAAAATAAAAAGAACCAATTTGTTTTTCCTAGTTTCTTAATTAGCCTAGGCTGTAATTATGGCTGCCCAAATTATTGACACTAAGTCTTACTAACAATACTTACCCATTGCATTTTGTGCAAATTACTGTTTTGCTGAGTTGCAACTTGGATGTTTTCCCATTATATAGGTCTTCAAGTGTTACTCTGAAAATGAAAGTTATAAATGATGCATACTTATTACAGATGTTTATTGTTGTCAAAATCCTAATTAAGGATACAGTGGATAAATAACATGAAAAAATTTACCTTGAAAATGGAACTGAAATTAATATTCATAAGTTACTTTCGAAATACACATTCCATCAAAAATTCAAACAAAATCCAGGACTTCAGTTCATGATAAACATCTACACATAATTGGAGACTCCAATTTATAATTCCTTCCACTTTTTACTGGTAATAATAATATTAGCAATTTTCCTGAAAAATCACAGAAGATACAAAATCTATGTTTCAGGGAATAACAGTAAATATATTTATTAAACGGTTAAATACCTGAGAGGGTGAAGTGTGTCCTCGCCCTTCCTTCTACCACGTCGTCCTCCCATTCCACCCATTCCCATTCCTCCCATACCAAATGGACCACCACCAAACATTCCCCCAAACAAATCTCCAAACATGTCTGAGAAACCTGTAATATACAAAACATTATTTCTAAAAACCGGCTTAGGGTTCGACAAACAAAGACAAACTTGATATGATAGAGTCTACTGAAAACAGGAAATATCTTCTAATTTGTGTCCAGGAACAACATAAAATTCTGACACTACACATTATCTGCTACAAGAACGGAATTATCAGAATAATGCTTAACTTAATATTTATCAACTACTAAGGTATTATTTCTGATCATTCCAAAATATTCTTATCATTAAGTTGAACAGAAACCGATGGCAGTTATGATATTCATTTTACCTCCAGCACCGCCACCTCCACCTCCTTCTTTAAGTCCTTGAAGCCCAAACCTGTCATAGGTTTCCCTTTTCTCAGGATTAGAAAGAACTTCATAGGCAAAACTTATTTCTTTAAACTAGAAAAAAAAATATAATAACTAAACATCAACAACTAAGTAATGTAACAGACTTGTAATGATATAATGCATG
>NW_027188772.1:0-11915 GCF_041381155.1 Argopecten irradians | reverse complement strand
AATCATGTTTCTAAGTCGGAAATAAACCTGTGATTTCGAACAAATCGACATAGTCATGCCTTTTTAGGGTGATCGCGTGGTGTAGTGGTTAAACTACTTGCCTTTCACCTTGCCGGCAGGGGTTCGATCCCCAACACAGACGTGAAAAAGGTTAGGAGTCACCTGCACGGTCTGCGTCACGTGGGTCTTCTCTGGACACTCCGGTTCATCCCACTCTAATACTCCTCGCGTGCTTTCATCCGGACCATCAAAAGTGATTTGTATAAATTGTGTAACGTGTTTTGCAATCGATTTGAAATAAAAAAAAACAGAAGTAAGAAAGACATGTTGTTGCTTTCATTATTTTAGTTAAATACAAAGCTCATCAATTCGTCGCAATAATGTCTGTTTTGATTACCATGGCTAGATGCGTGTACTTTTCATAGTAAACATCAATACAGTTGTAACTCGAAAAAGGCGATGAGTATATATATAACAAGCAGATCAATGGATATCTATTAACCATGCTTAACAGCTCTCCAAACGATAGGAGAAGTTCTGGATACCAGATTCATTTCTATCAATTGGTACACACCGTGGTTCGGTTGGATTTCTCTGGTACCCGTGGTTTTCTCCGCTTTGTAAATCTGTCCATGTTATAAAACTAAAACGAGCATTTATATTAAGAGAATAACTGTAAATTATATTATAAATATAATTATATGCTAAACTTATGTATGAAGGTGAGATAAAGAACGAATGATATGACCCATTGTGCAATTATTATGCGTCATGAATTCAACAGAATTACATCGATTTCTTTAAATGTATATTTACTTGTTTTTGTTGACGTTTTACCGGGTCCGATCCAGTCACAATTAACTGATGATCTATAGTGTCTATATTATGTACTGTTCCTATCAAATTACTCAGTGCAAATATATACAAATAATACACAGCTGATCTAGCTGTGATTCTATCTATCCCTAAATATTATGATTTTACAATATCAATCCTACTGATCACTCAGTGCCTCTGAGTGATCATGATAACTTAACTTCAAAATATACAAACAGCATAAATCATACAGATCAGAATAATTATTAAATGATTAGCAACAACTACTGAATTATCTATAAGCCTATGCGAGTAGTCTCCCCTACCTCGGGTGATTCGATAATCCCTACTCGTACATATATAACCAGACTACGATAAAATCAATGTTATATTATATCTATTAAGAACCTTTCCCTAAGGCCTAACACTACCGAGCTACCGAGTACTCAAAATCACTGTGCACTCACAGTACTCACTGCTACTGAGCACTCACGTTTACCGAGCACTCTCAGAGTAATCACTCCAGCAATGATTCACACACAATCATTACATATTACCGAGTACTCACAGAGTAATCACTAGTACTCTCAATGATTCATGTAAACGTAATCATTCAACGAGCAATCCCAAGGCTCAGTTTACAACTTACTCTCCAGAGTATATAACGCGGAGGAGGAAAGCCTTATTCAGGCACGTCAATCTCCGATCTCAACTCTACCGTAAGTTATTATCAACTGACGTATATAGGCAAGCCTTGTTCAGGCACATCTATATTTACCTTGTATTTACTTAGGTGCTTTCACTTCAGCAGCTCGTCCAACACTAAGAAAAATCTCGTTGAAAACCGCGGCTTTATATACTGCCGGGCAACGACATTAGCGCCATCTATTTACAATAATCCTAGGCTCTAGAACGCTTAACTCACATATAGCTTAACATTACAAGCGTCTACTTGACGGCGAAACTAACAGACAAAATAGAGCAGACAGCGATTCCGGATAGCATGGTAATACAACCGTATTTCATCACACTACCCACGCCTCCGAGCAACACGTGTCCTCACGTGCCATTACAGATAACTATAAGATACAAAATAGATTAAAGATAAAGGATTTATTGGTGGTTGTGACAAAGAAAACGATCAATTTGTCGCGGGTAATCAGTAGGACCTATCCAGTGCCTCTGCCCCAAAGAATTCGCAATACTCCACCAGCTCGACATCTCGGCCGTTGTCCGAGTATCTGGTGGTCTTCGTAACAGTTTTTTCTGTTCACAGGCTGCTGTCTTAGCTCTGGTTCATAGGGATCAGTCTGTGTTGATGCATCCGCTCTTTCAAAATCGGTCTGTGTAGGGATGGAACTACGTAGCTTCTTCGAAACAACTGGCATCGGAACCATATTGATCGGATCCTTAGGGTCCACCCTTCTCTTTGGTGCCATGACAGGAATCGGCCTCGTAGGTTTTCTTATTGCACGTCCTGCCAAGAGGCAGTCATCCTCGGAGGATGAATCATCATGCACAACGGATGAATCTGAAACTTCCCCGAGAAGATCACCAGGGTCTTGTCCCTTCCAGCTCTCCACATCGGTCTCTGGTGAGTGAGCTTTGCTAAGTGCGCCTGAAGTAGAAGGTTGAGCCTTCGGAGAGTTCTTAGAAGATAATGCAGTATTCAGACTCTTTCCAGCAGCTTTCGGAACATCTACTGTCGCATCATGGCGCTTCTGGTGCCTGGTCATATTAGTAGGTCTAAAAGTTTTGTAACTGCACTTGGGACAGGACAAGGTCTTTTTCTCCATAGTTTCAATTCCACATTTCAGAATATGTTCTTTCATATCGTCGATGTTTGCCGTCCTAAATGTACACATGGGGCATTTCTTTACCGGGGTTGTCTTGGTTTTCGCCATCTCGGATATCTGTAACAAGAAAGAGCCCTCAGTTACTTAACAGCATTAAACATTTCAATAACGCGAAGTATAATCAGAATGCCACTTCGGTTTATGTCGCGTTCGCCTTGGGATTGCCCTGTCAGATTCACACTCATTCTCAACACATATGAGTTTCTTTTCTGATTCACTGACATTTTCTTGCTCATCACTCTCAGGCAAACTAGATTCAAAACATGACTCATCAACTTGAACTTGCACATCCTTGCGCTCAAAAGCTTCTGCTTTGCTCTCACCACGCAATACCTGAGGATGTTTCAATCTCATTCTATCAGCATGGATTACTTTAGGTTTCCCCTTGTACCCACATGAGACTCTGTAAGTCACATCTGTCAATCTAGCAAGTACCCTGAATGGTCCTCGCCAACGACTTGCTAACTTGTGCGTGGTGCCAGCTGGAATATTCGGGAAAAAGACATACACAGAATCACCGGACTCAAATTTGGTCCAAGACAGCTTCTGGTCATGATAACGCTTCTGTCGGAGCATCGCACCTTTTGAGTGTTTCCTTACTAACTCATGTGCAGTTTCCATTTTCTCTTTCAATTGCCAAGCCCACTGATTCTGGGGAATCGCTCTGATGTTCCTAGGCATTTCATACTGTATGTCTAATGGAGTACTCGTTTCCCTTCCTAGCATCATGGCGTTCGGAGAGCTTCCTGTTGTCTCATGCTCTGTGGAGCGATAGGCCATCATCACATATGGCAGGTGTTCGTCCCAATCCGTTTGATGGGTATCCACAAACGCACTCAGCATGGTTACGAGGGTTTTGTTGAATCTTTCAACCATGCCATCTGATTTTGGATGGTAGGGAGTGGTATGCGTCTTGTTGATCTGTAGCAATTTACACATCTCCCGGAACAACGCGCTCTCAAACTGAGATCCTTGATCTGAGTGAATGGCATAAGGAACACCAAACCTAGCAATCACTTCTTCAACGAGAATCCTGGCCACTGTCTGGGCTTCCATGTTCGGCATTGCAAAGCTTTCCGTCCACTTTGTGTAGTAGTCTGATATAACTAGTATATGCCGATTGCCCTGTTGTGTGAGGGGGAGTTCACACAAGATATCGATTGCAATTCTTTCCATGGGGAACCCTGACTCCACCATTTGCATAGGAGCTCGTTTAGTTTTACTTGGATTCTTTCTTTTACTGCACTGCGGGCATCCTATTACGTATTGTTTTACGTCTGCCTGTAACCCTGGCCAATAGAAACTCTGTCGGATTTTTGCCAAAGTCTTCTTTATTCCCAGGTGTCCCGAACTCCGATTGTCATGACTGTGAGTCAGCACGGTTCGTCTTTCCGATGCAGGTACAATTGCCTGTAGATTTGCCTCTGAATGGGGATTTTTCCGATACAACATGTCCTCATGTATCACCAGGGATTCAAATTGTGCCCATAGTGTTTTCACCACTATGCTCCGGTCACCAATTTCTTTGTACGGAGGTTTTTCTCTCCTCCTTTCACCCATTCAACCACTACTGCAATATCAGCATCATCTTCCTGCTTCTGCTGAAGGGATGGCTTCATTTCAATTTTGTGATCTTTTGAATCCACCATTGCTACGGGATTGCAGGCCTCAACATTTGCAGTTGTCTCTGATTTGTTCTCCCACATGGGGTCAAACCCGCATTGTCGACATGGTATCCGACTCAATGCATCGGCATTGCGGTGTTGAGTTCCCGGCCTGTGTTTGATGTCCATGTTGTAGGAACTCAGAACCTGTAGCCATCGGGCCATTTGCCCTTCTGGTGTCTTAAAATTGAGCAGCCAGCGCAGAGAACTGTGATCCGTTCTCACTGTAAACTTCCTACCGTATAGGTAGTGTTTAAAATATTTCACGAAGTGTACGACTGCCAACAACTCTTTTCTTGTTACACAGTAACTTCGTTCCGCTTTGGTCAGCGTACGACCTGCATAAGCAACTGGTCTCTCATTTCCATCAATGTTCTGTGAAAGAACTGCACCGATAGATTTGTCGCTCGCATCGGTGTCCAAGATGAAAGGCTGCTTAAAATCTGGGTGAGCCAGTATGGGGGCATTAATCAAGTGATTCTTCAGGGTAGTGAATGCCTCCTGACAGGCTTCAGTCCACTCAAATGCCCTGCCCTTCTCAGTCAGTCTGTGTAGACAGCTCGCAATCTGTGAGAAGTTTCTGACAAATCTTCTGTAATATCCGCAGAAACCCAAAAATGATCTCACTTCCTTGGTATTCTTTGGAATGGGCCACTGCTCTACAATTTTCACTTTTTCATCATCAGTGGCTATACCTTTCTCAGATATCACGTGTCCAAGGTAGACTACCTCCTTTCCAAATAGTTGGCATTTCCGGCTCTTTAATTTCAGCCCTGCAACAGAGAGTCTCTCAAACACAGTTTGTAGATTTAGTAGCATATCATCAAAATCTTTTCCTACCACAATCACATCATCCAAATAGATGAGGCAGATCTGCCATTGAAGTCCGGCCAACACAGTCTCCATTAACCGTTCGAATGTAGCTGGGGCAGACGTCAATCCGAATGGCATCACCTGGAATTCATATAATCCAGTTCGAGTCGAGAAGGCAGTTTTAGGACGATCTTCGCTTTCCAGTTCAACTTGCCAGTATCCTGCATTGAGGTCGAGTGTAAGAAAACCACGTACACCCTGACAAGTGATCCAGTGCCTCATCAATGCGTGGCAATGGATATGCATCATGCACGCTCACAGCATTGAGTTGCCTGTAATCAACGCAAAATCTGAGACTTCCGTCCTTCTTGCGTACCAGAACAATACCAGAAGACCATGGGCTGGTAGACTTCTGGATTACTCCTCGATCGAGCATATCCTTAACTTGTCTATCTACTTCAGAACTCAGATGTGCTGGTACTCTTCTGAGAGGTTGTTTGATGGGTCGAGCATCACCTGTTTCTATCTTGTGTTTTATGACTGTAGTCCGTCCAAGATCACTGTCGGATGCTGCAAACAAGTTACTATATTTCAATAGTAAAGCCTTGACCCTGTTGCTCTGTTCTGAAGTCAGATGCTCTTTTGATCTCTCTAATAGTTGATCCAAATCTTCTCTGAGTTTTCCTGTAGGTGCATCACTAGAGGATTGCACTGTCTCCATCACAGTCGATACAGGACTAGCATGAGCGACATTGGTTCCTGGGTAAATGGTTTGTGGATCCTCCTGCAGGTTCATGAGCCTCACGGGAACAGTAGTCTCGCTACTCACCAAGGATCGGGCTACCAGAGCTTTATCATTCTTCAGAAAGGAGTTGGTACCTTCTATAATAAGTGATTCATCCTTCATCTGTTTACCCACAGGAAAATTAACTTGTCCCGTAATGATCATTTCGCTCTTACCAGGAATGGTTATCTTCTCAGTAGCGACAACTCGAAAACATCCAAGTGTTCCCTCGTACTTTGTGTCAACAGGCATATCGTCTAGAACAAGCGATCCACGTTTCAGATCAATCAGACCATTTCTTGATCTCAAGAAGTCAAGGCCAAGGATTCCTTCATTGCTTATTTGTGCAACTACTGCCTCAAAGTAAACATCCCTGCAGCCTTCAGGTTTTATCATAAAACCTCCCTGACCAAGGACTTTGAGTTCACTTCCATTAGCTGCCAAGACATCCTTTTTAACTTCTCTCAGTTTTGGTCTCCGCTCTTGTGGAATTCTCTCATACACTTCTTGTGACAAGATTGTCACAGTAGCTCCGGTATCGACCAACAGCTTTACATTGGTATGCTGAACTTCTGCATTGATATACAGTCCAGCCTCCTGAGCAGCAGAGGATACTCCGATTCCGGCTGATTGTTTACTCCTGCGCCTTCTTGTTCTAGTCCTGACTGGATTAGCAGCTCCATTTGATTTCTTATCCGATTTCTTTTTGAGCTGAGGACAATCCCTACGAAAATGTCCTGTTTCATGACACTTAAAACAGCGTCGCTCAAAGTTCGAATCCTTCCCACTTTGTTTTTTGCTGATCGGGCTGATTTTTCATTCCCGATTGTAACTGGCTGATATCTCCTTGCATCTTTTCCAACTTCTGTTGGATACTTCTCAACATGGATTCCATCCCAGACTTCTCAGTCTCTACTGGATGGTTGGCATCAGTACCCTCAGTACTTGTATTCCTCAAATAGGCATGACCATCATTTCCATGTTTCTCTGCTTTCTTATAAGCCTCCAACTCAACCGCTAGATGAATCGCATCTGTAAGGTTCTCAGGTCTCGCTTGTTTAATGCGAATACGCATATCCGAATCAGCTAGTGATTCTAGAAACTGTTGCTTGGCCAAAGTTTCTCTCACTCCACCTTCAACAGTTGGATAGGTTAAATTAACTAACCTACGAATAGCTTGACCCAGCTCTGGAAGTGTTTCATTAGCCCTCTGCCTCCTTTCCAACAACTGTACTCGATAAAGTTCAGTTTGATTTGGTGGGGCAAATCTTTGTTCGAGAGCTCTCACTAATGAGAAATAGTGATCTTGCTTCCTGGTAGGTAAATCACCAAGTATACCCTGAGCTTGTCCTCTCAAACTCACAGCAAGATATAGTCCCATCTCATACTCTGACCAGCGATTAATTCGAGCACATGTCTCAAAATGAGACAAATAATCCCTCCATGGTGTCGTGCCATCATATGTAGAGGCTTTTACTGACACATGCTTTACATTGGGTTTCCTACTCAATGATTGGTCCTCATAATCACTATCATCCAAATCAGCGATCGACTTTGGATTCGTTCTCCTCCGCTGAGGGGAATAATAGCTTGATACATCTTCTTTCTCGATAAATCGAGCTGTACCTCTTTGATTTCTGTCTCGATAAGTGATATTGTCTGCTCTATCATCATCAAATCGCGAGGAATGGGTGTTCTCCGAGAATCTCACCTTAGGAGTGCTCTCCCCTTTACTTCGGACTCCAAAATTTCCTTCGTGTGATGATTTCTTCAGTCTTTGCTGACTAGCAGACTCTCGCAGGCTCTGATTCTGAACATCTAGTTGGCGTAACTGTTCCTGCATTTTCTCTATCTCCCTATCAATCTCATGAGATGAAATATCTTCAGGCGTGCTCATACTGCTATATAAATCAGCAATATCTGCCTTTACCTCAGAAGTTCTGCCATCTGCATACATAGATGTTATACCAGAATCTCTATAATGACTGCTCCCCTTCGACATCTGTAGTTTTGGTGTAGAGTGAAATCCCTGTCCACTATCCTCACCAAAATCCATCTCAGAATTTCTCAACTGAGTGCGAGATGTCTCATCAGAAATCATATTCACAATAATATAACAGTTAAATCTAAAATCACATTTTATTTAAAACTGAGTAATCGAACAGCACAAAAATATAGACAAGATCACCACCGCTGCCACCAAATTATGTGACGTTTACCGGGTCCGATCCAGTCACAATTAACTGATGATCTATAGTGTCTATATTATGTACTGTTCCTATCAAATTACTCAGTGCAAATATATACAAATAATACACAGCTGATCTAGCCGTGATTCTATCTATCCCTAAATATTATGATTTACAATATCAATCCTACTGATCACTCAGTGCCTCTGAGTGATCATGATAACTTAACTTCAAAATATACAAACAGCATAAATCATACAGATCAGAATAATTATTAAATGATTAGCAACAACTACTGAATTATCTATAAGCCTATGCGAGTAGTCTCCCCTACCTCGGGTGATTCGATAATCCCTACTCGTACATATATAACCAGACTACGATAAAATCAATGTTATATTATCTATAAAGAACCTTTCCCTAAGGCCTAACACTACCGAGCTACCGAGTACTCAAAATCACTGTGCACTCACAGTACTCACTGCTACTGAGCACTCACGTTTACCGAGCACTCTCAGAGTAATCACTCCAGCAATGATTCACACACAATCATTACATATTACCGAGTACTCACAGAGTAATCACTAGTACTCTCAATGATTCATGTAAACGTAATCATTCAACGAGCAATCCCAAGGCTCAGTTTACAACTTACTCTCCAGAGTATATAACGCGGAGGAGGAAAGCCTTATTCAGGCACGTCAATCTCCGATCTCAACTCTACCGTAAGTTATTATCAACTGACGTATATAGGCAAGCCTTGTTCAGGCACATCTATATTTACCTTGTATTTACTTAGGTGCTTTCACTTCAGCAGCTCGTCCAACACTAAGAAAAATCTCGTTGAAAACCGCGGCTTTATATACTGCCGGGCAACGACATTAGCGCCATCTATTTACAATAATCCTAGGCTCTAGAACGCTTAACTCACATATAGCTTAACATTACCAGCGTCTACTTGACGGCGAAACTAACAGACAAAATAGAGCAGACAGCGATTCCGGATAGCATGGTAATACAACCGTATTTCATCACAAACCGGAAGCGAAGTAGATAGCTGCCGTTTGCTCTTACTAAATGTTGTATACTGCGGCCATTACAAATGTGTGAAATAGAAATGGTTCTCGGAAGAGATCATTGTACATCATTTGTTTCAGTAAACCTCGCTGTACAAGCAGAAGGTACGTTTTTATCGAAAAATTTTACAACAGAAATTTGCTTCCATTTTTTATTCTGCATATCGGTGAAACCATTTAACGTGATATTGACATAAGTTTAAAACCGGAAGTGAGAGGTATAGCCGGCCATTGTTCATTTTTCAACTCAATGTCTCTTACCAGGGGGTCGTAGGGGGGGGGGGGCAAACATGTCTTTTTGCCCCCCCCCCCCATTTTCGCCGACTGAAATTTTCTAAAAATGCTTATTTGAAAGAAAAAAGGGTCCTCCTGCACATTTTTCGTACTTCATTCTAGAAAATTTTCCGCTGCGCGGCGCATTTCCTAAAACGTTCAAGCACATATTGTCAAACCTTAAATAGTAAAAATTCAATACACAAAAACTAGACTAAAAATGTCCATCAAGGGATTCTATGTACTATTTAGAAAAATGTCTCTTAAAAGATCAATTTGTTTATATGTCTTAGTGAGACAATTAATTCATTTTTTATGTTACACAACAATGTGCCGATGGTGTAAAGCCGGTATATTCAGATCGAGAAGGGTTGCATAATGTTATGACGACACAATTATCATTTCTGAATGCAGGTAGCTTTAAATCGAAAAATTACCATGTTAAGAACGCTTTATAATCATTAAACTTTATCGTAAAACTCATCTTAGCCATTCTTAATCGTAATTTTTTTTCCCGGGGGAGACCCCCGAACCCCCCCTAACACCAAATTCTCGCGCCTTTGGGCGCTCACAAATTCATCAAAATGCATCGTAAAACTCATCTAAGCCATTCTAAATCGTAATTTTTTTCCCGGGGGAGACCCCCGACCCCCCAAGCACCAAAATCTCGCGCTTTCGGGCGATCTCAAAATCATCAAACACATAAAACTCATCCCGGGGGTCACCCTCAGACCCCTAACAAAACACAAAAATCTCGCGCCTTCGACGCTCACACGCTAATTTGGCTAATATGCGTTTTCGTTAATTTCCTTTTAGCGACCCCACTGTCTATAAATGTGTACAAGGATTAAATTTAGTGATATATGAAAAATGTACATAAAGCATAATCTCCTCTCGTAAGGGGGGGGGGGGGGGGGTTTACAAAATATTGAGGACCTTTGCCCCCCCCCCCCCCCCCCCCCCCATGACGTTTCATCTTCCTACGCCACTGCTTACATATCGGAGATATTTTGTATACAACTTTCTGTGCAGAAGAATATTAATAACGAAACAGAACAAAAATAATAGGTCATTTTATTTATAGGTGAAAGCTCTAATAGATTATCTATTTCAAACTATCTCCAAGTTCTTTGATATCTTCTATTTCTCCTAGTAGGCCTAATTGGAAGAAACTTGTCAAGTGTCGCTCCTGTCTTCAAAATGTGGTCATCCTTCCTTTAACCACTACTAACATTTATCATCGATAACATTACAAAAAAATATACAAACAATATATAAACATATGAATTTCTACAAATCTATTGTTGAAAACCCCCTTCTCAATCAAAATTCAGGGTTGATGACACAACTACCGACCAACTTTTCTCTATCACTCATGAAATATTTTTCAGCACTTGTTTAAGTTTTTGGATATCATTATGATTTAGACAGCTAGGGCATGGTTTTTAAAGCTATTAAGTAATAGAAGGCATAAGAGCTGTTATCAATATTAAGTCTGGAAGTCCTCAGGGATGATGATGATGATGATGATGATGATGATGATAATGATGATGATGATGATGTAATATCACATTATTATATAAACATGACTTTTTAAACAAGAGGCCCATGGGCCTTAACGGTCATCTGACTATTAACACAATACAACGTAGTCGCTTAAAGATTTTAGCATATTTGACCTATGTGACCTTGAATGAAGATCAAGGTCATTCATTTGAACAAACTTGGTAGCCCTTCATCCCAGCATGTCACAGGCCCAATATCAGGTCTCTAGGCCTCCTAGTTATTCTCAAGAAGTCGTTTAAAGATTTTAACATATTTGACCCCTGTTACCTTGAATTTAGGTCAAGGTCATTTATTTGAACATACTTGGTAGCCCTTCATCCCAGCATGATACATGCCCAATATGAGTATCGCCTTTTGTTCTTGAGAAGAAGTCGTTTAAAAATGTAAGCCTTTTTGACCCCTGTGACTTTCAATGAAGATCAAGGTAATTCATTTGAACAAACTTGATAGCCCTTCATCCAAGCATGTCACCGGCCCAATATCAGGCCTCTATGCCTCTTAGTTATTCACAAGGAGTTGTTTAAAGGATGTTTAGCCTATTTGACCCCTGTGACCTGGAATGAAGATCAAGGTCATTTATTTGAACATACTTGGTAGCCCTTCATCCCAGCATACTACATGCCCAACATCAGTAGTTCAGTACCCTAGGCCTTCTGGTTCTTGGGAAGAAAATGATTAAAGATTTTTGCCTTTTTGACACTTGTGACCTTGAATGAAGATCAAGGTCAGTCATTTGAAAAAACTTGATGGCTCTTTGTCCAAGCATGTTACGGGCCCTATATCAGGTCTCTAGGCCTCATAGTTATTCACAAGAAATTGTTTAAAGGATTTTTAGCCTATTTGACCCCTGTGACCTTGAATGTAGATCAATGTCATTC
>NW_027188771.1:0-12045 GCF_041381155.1 Argopecten irradians | reverse complement strand
CTCAAATTTCGGACAGCAATTAAAAACCAATTAAAATAAGTATGATTTTTCATATAAAACATGTATATTGTTACATATAAATCATGAATTTCATGTGAGCAAATGTATATGCATTGAAATAAAAAGTTTGTTGAGTTTGTTTAGTTAATATAATATATATCTTTTGTAACTTTCATCATATATACCCAGATTTTTTGGGCTCAATGTGTAAGTACCCTTAAAGGCTTTAGCTGATAAACATGTTCCCTTGTCTACTTGCACTTTTATTTCTAGGATATAACTGGTTACCCTAGTTACTACTTATACATTTTTATTGATTTTATAACTAAGGAAAGCTCTGAATTACTAAAATCCATTCAGAACTTTACAAATGTTATGAAAATCGAACAATATTTAAGTATTTAAAGATTATTTGGACTGTTCCAAATAAGGAAATTTTCATATTAGTAATGGGTGTTCAAATTTCAGACACCAAACTTTATATAGGTATAGTGATGGTTAATTCCCACTGTATTGTTTATTTTTTTACTCAAAATACAAAAAAAAGGATATGTTTAACAAAAAAAAATAAAAAGTTTAATGAACACACTGAATAAGACATGTTTGACATGGAGTTCAATATTGCGTCATTTGACAAGTTCATTTTTGTATATTAAATCGCAGAAAAGGTCGCAGTCACATATTCACATTCAAACTTACAATACAAAATATAATGCTCACATATCTGTTCTTCAATCTTGTTAATTTCCAATTTGAAAGTAAAGCATAGGTCAGTTACAATGACTTTTTATTAAATATCTGGACTATTTTATGAGTTTTTAAGTATTTTTTAATTACTGTCCGAAATTTGAATCCGTCCGAAATTTGACTACTTTCCCCTAGTCAAATCATCCAGTGATTGTGTCCAATGTGACAAGATATTTTGACATGATCATGATCTTTTTGTTGTCACAATTGATAAGTTCTGCATTGTTTATATTAGCCCGAGATACTCTGGCGTAGGGCCAGAGCGCAGTAGTACTCGAAAACCTGGAATAAGCCGACACCGTTTGGTATCGGGCCAGGTCATCTCCGATTCAACCACAATTTCAATAGCTCACAGGGCCAAGGGGGGAACATGGTGACATTGCAAAAATAGAGAGGGCATCATACTGTCTGTTCACAGAATAGAAACATATTTTTTCTAGCATAATTGCAGTACAACTACATCAAGTTTTGTATCATTATTAGCAAAATGTGAAGCGAAGGTCATATGTGCAGAGATCCTCAGATGTTGGAATCAAGCTTGAATATGTAAAATCCAGTTCCACTCTGTGAATAGCTAGTTTTTGTTGATGAGTGGATCAAAGCTTTTACATGGGCAATCAAATTATGCAACTAAAAACCTTTTTCGCTCTCTCTCTCACCTGATATTTATGTGATAAAATTAATGATGTGTTCCATTGTGATTCAGGTTGTTTTTTTGTTTTCTAGGGAGAAATTTACCTCAGAAATGGCAGAGATGACTGACAAGAAGGTAAAAAAGAACTGGAAGGTCATGAAAGTATCACTAGAAAAAGTGGCTGCCATTCTATATGAACAAAGAAAATATTAGTTGTAAGGTGAAGGTCAAAGTATAGGGGACAGCAAGGTAAATGTCAAAGTACAGGGGACGGTAAGGTAAAGGTCAAAGTGTAGGAAAGGTCAAAAATGTAGGGGACAGTTAGGTATAGGTCAATGTGTAGGAAAGCATAAAGTAATGTCAAAGTAAAGGGAAAAGGAAGGCCAATGTCAAAGGATAGGGACAGAGTAAGGTAAAGGTCAAAGTGTAGAGTACAGTAAGGTAAAGGTCAAAGTGTATGAGACTAGAAAGGTAAAGGTGAAAGTGAAAACAGACTAGAAAATAAAGGTCAAAGTGTAGGAGACTAGACGGTAAAGGTCAAAGTGTAGGGGACAGTAAGGTAAAGGTAAAAGTCAAGGACGTATATGAGAAAGTCAAAAAAAATGATGTTACCGGGACGAAAGTCCTAAAGGGGGTGATGAAGCGAAAGGAACAGTCAAAGTGAAACTAGCACAAGTAAGAGCTTAAAATAAAACAAAGGTCAAAAAAAAATGTAGGGGACAAAAAGAATAACAATATCCAATAAAGGTCAAAATGTAGTTCAACTTAAGGTAAAGGTCAAAAACCCCCTTTGACAGCGGGCACTTTACAACAAGGAGTAAGATTCGTTTGGAAGTCAAAGTAAAGAAAAAGTTACAGAATTATAGAAGGTAAACCAAAACCCCATCAGTAAGGGAAAAAATTCCCGAGAAAAGGTAAAGGTGTAAAAAGGTGACAAAAAACGTTGAATATCATAAGGTAAATAGTAAACCAATAAGCAAGTAAAAACAAAGTGTAAATCACTTGGGTAAAGTGTAAAAAAAAAGGTCAATAGTAAGCATAATACAGTAAAAGCAAAAGTAAAAATATAAAAGTCTTAACAAATGAGGACTGAAGAGTAAAAAGTATAAAATGTGTAGGAGAAAAGACATAAGGTAAATCAAAAGTGTAGGGTGACAAGTAAGGTAAAGACAAAGTGTAGGGGCACTGAAAGGTAAAGAATCAAAGGTAGTGGAACAAAAAACTAACATAAAGGTAAGTGTTGAAGTGACTACCAAAGGTTAAAGGTCAAAGTGTAAAAACATCCTGAAAGGTCAAAGTAGGGGTGGCCTAAGTGTAATAAAGTCAAGGTCAAAAAGGTAAAGGGAACAGAAAAAACATAAAGGTCAAAGTTAGGTAGAAAGTACAAACTAAAGGTAAAGGTACAAAAAAAAACCTAAGGGACAGTAAGGTAAAGGTCAAAGAGTGTAGGGAAAATGTAAAAGGAAAAGGTCAAAAAAAAAAAGGGACAAGGTAAAGGTCAAAGTAAACATGGAGAAAAAAACAAAAATACCTTGGTGAAAAAAAAAAATTCAAAATGTAAATAAAATAGAACCTAAGGTAAGGACAAAGTGTAAGGACAAAATAAGGTAAAGGTCAAAAGTTGTAGGAAAGCGTCATAAAAATTCAAAGTTAAAAAAAAAACTGAAAATAAAAAACATGTCAAAGGTAAGGAGAAAACAGTAAGGTAAAGAAAAAGTGTAGGAGAAATAAACTGTAAAGGTCAAATCGTAGGGGGGATTGTAATAAATCATTACAAAAAAACTAAGGTCCCTTAAAAGATACACAAAAAAAGTAAAGGCCTTCTTCACAGTAAGGTAAAATGGTCAAAAAACATTAAAAAATAAAAAGGACATAAGGTAAAATGAAAGAAAAAAAAGTTTTTAAAGAAAATTAAGGTAAAGGAAAAAAAAAAAAAAAAATGTTAAGTGGTAACAGGGTAATAAAAATAAAGGAAAAAAAAAATGTAAAATGTCATAATAACTGGGGATATCAAAAAACATCCAAAACCAAAGATCAAAGTGAAAGTAAAACAAAAACTAAAATAAAAAATACACTTCAAAAGAACCAACAAAAAAGTACCTCCTCCAGCTCAGAAGGTGAAAGGTCCCAAAGTCTATTGTTAAAATAAAATATGTACATTTGATAAATCTATAAAGAAGCATAGAAATTTTACAAGGTAAAAGTGTATTGTTGACTTAAAAATAAAACAAGGAATAAAGTTTAATAGGAAACTAAATGTCAAGGTTCAAAGTGTAAAAAAATGTAACAAAAAATGTCCCCCACCCCAACAAGAAGACGTAAAACTTAAAGAAGTGGATTTTAATGTTCAAAGACATAAAAAACATCCCACTACAAAAAAAGTGACCATTAAGAAAAATTGTCAAAGTGTAACTGGAAAAAGTAAAGGTCAAAAACTGTATGGATGGTTTAACAGTAAGGAATAAAAAAATCCAAATGAGCAGAAATCATAATGTAAAAGTCAAAACATATAAAATAAAAAAAAAAGATAATCAAAATAGAATCAAAGTGCTGGCACTGAAAAGATAAAAAAGGTCCAAAAGTGTAGGGCAAAAAAGAAGGGTAAAAACTTCTTAAAGAGTACATACAATAATGAAAAGCTGTAAAGGTCAAAGTGTATTACCACAATCAATAATATGCTTGTATTTTGAACATGCAAATATGAAATTGAATAATTAATACTGATATTATAAACAAAACCAATCAAAAAAATAAGCCTTTGGGATGAAAACTTTTTCTATAATGTCTACATTACTGCACATAAAGCTCAATAAATAAACACCTTTTGAACAAATTGAAACCAGATTATTAAAAAACTACCTGAAAAATATCCTTCTAGGCAAACTTCCTTAAAAAACATAAGATGAAAAATTAAAACTAACAATCATTTCATATTTTTGATTAAACTACGGAAAAAAAACAAAATACTCCAGAAAAAGAAACTTCACAATATTCATTTAGAAAAAAAGTGTCTTTTGTATAACACTTTGACTTGAAAATGAAAAAAATTGTGATAAGTAAAGTTCCTAAATCTAAGGATTCATTTTCAATTTTATTTAATAATTTTTTCAGTTTCATTACTTGTGGATGCCATCGTGAAAAGTCACTTGAACACAAAGCAGTAATCATAGATCACTTCACAGACAGCATGTTAATAGGCCCATATTTTATGAGAAAAGTCCTAATTGGTGAAGCTCAAGATGGGTATGATATAAAAAAAAACTAATTCAAACTTATTTGATGACAAAAACATTGGAAAGTCATGCATTACAACACATTGTTCAATCTGGTAAGGCCATTGTTATGCAGAAATTCTATAATAGCCCAACAAAGTAACATGGAATTTGATAAAGATTTGGAAAGGGCTTGCATGTTAATAGGCATAACCTAGACCTGATGTCCAAATCCATCTGAAAAAATGTACCATTTGTATGTAAAAAACTATAAAATTTTCTTGAAATTGAAAACATGATTGTCAACCACTAGGGTAAACAAGCTTACAACCTACATCACCTGATAATAATGGATATCAGAAATATTGTTTGCATTTCATCAAGAGATTTTGCATATTATTGAAAAAATAACATTGATAATATTTTGAATTTAAATCAGAAAAAACAGCCGTCTTCAGAAACTGGAAGGAATAGCGACAGTAGATGCTCGGGAAAATTACACATCACCAGTTTACTGAGCTACATCTGTGTCCTGCCCAATTGGTAAAAAACTTAAATTGTATTGAATGTATATAGTTGAAATAATTTTGTTCTTATATCCCCTGCAACAGAGTTAGGGTATACTGGAATCATTACTTCCCTGGATGTCTGTCTTTCCACCTAGATGTCTGTTATCTGCAAAATATTTGTCCTGACAACTGAACTGTACCAATTCTAATGAAGCTTCACAGTAATGTTGGGGGACCATGTGTAGATATGCAAGAACACTTTTTTTTTTCCAAATAAATTGATTGCTAATGTAACCAGGTCAATATACACAGGTTTTAGTAATATACTGTGAAATCATTAATTTTTGTGGGGGTTTGATTTTAATGGAAAATGTTTACCAATGTCATGTAAGTTTTAATGTACCCACACTTCATAAAATTGTAGCATGACAAGTTCAAAGATGGAAAGTATTCTTCAAACAAAGATAGTTTTCAAAATTTCGTAGACTTTAATCTACATGTACCAAAGTATAAATTATTGAGTATATCTTGAATCAATCAATATGACACAATAATTTTTTGATGGAAACGCCTGTAAAAACTCTGGTTGATTTACCGCCTCTAGCATGTGATTGTATCCACTTGGGCGATCAAAAAGTACAGGTGACAGTGTTCGACTGTGTATTTTAAACGGTAATGTGTGAGCGTTTTCTCCACGAATTTGAAGTGCCAACAAATAGGTAAAATTTCTTTCAGAAAAATTCTATTGAAAATTGAGCCACAAAAACTAATCTGATTTCACAGTAAGACATACACATCATTAGACAGATCAAATCAATCTTCGTTTCACGTACAACCTGGTGCGTCAAATAATGTAACACATGCATATGAGAAGATGCCTATAAATTCACAACTCACATGGTCTTTAGAATAAAATTCATTGCGTTTAATAATATAAATAAAGGTTACACAATTTTGGAGAACACCTCAGGATACTTACAAACACAAACATACATGTCACGATGTAGAAAATGAGAGATAAAATAGCAGTTCTACAGTATTATAAATCATGAAAAATGTTATGTAGTGCTTGTAGTGAAGTCACTATGGATAAAAAAATATGGAATAAACAGACGTTGCCTTTTGTCAACAAAGGTAAATCCTATCTGGCATATATATTTATGGTATGTTTACATCAGCTATAGCAGATGTTTGAATTGCTCCTTGGAGTAACATGATACGCGAGGCTTTCCGTCTCCACTATGACTTGACGACTACTCTTTGAGTCAAGAGTTGAAAATATTGTTCATCTGAGCACGTCATACAAATGAGTGCATCAATTGTCGGTGTCGAACTAACACAGAGATGGGGCCTGCAAGGATGTGAGTTCGGAGGGACGGAGTCCATGAAAGACAGGAATAGCACATATTGGTGTCTTTATTCTGCTAAAAACTATAAGAGATATATGTGAGTGTAACGTTTCATGAGTCGGGCAAAATACAAAATAATAGTGAATGCGCTCAGAGATAGTCAACCATTCACAGCCATGAAATACATTTGTCGTGCAATTTCAGGGATCAAGTAATATCAAGTGACAAATTTCTTAGGAAAACATAACACAGTAGGTCTTAAAAGGTTGTTCAAAGCCCGAAACGTAAAACTCACTCTGAAGAGAAGAGTAGAACACAGTTTAATTACAGATGGATAACGGCCAGTATGGTGATTAATTAGTTACTCTGTATTGTTCCATAAGAAATCAAGAACACAACCACTATAGCGGCTGAGAGAAGGAAATATTTTACATAGGTCTTAGAGCACATCGATGAACGAGAAGTTTTTACTTGTTCTTTGTAGGTTCATCTTAAACAATGTGCCTCGAGACTATCGATGCCCGACGACATAGCGGCTGGGCCGCGAGAAAACAACTAAACTCCTAACAGGAAACGTGTTTCGGTACATCAATAGTCCATTGATATTCTCAAGTAACACCAAATCAAACTTCGTTATTTTCTAAAAAAATTTTTTTGTCCATGAAAAGGAAAATTATGTACAAGAATGAATTAGTGTAAATATAAGGTTAAGATGTACTTTATAAAACACCTTTGTTGAACACATAGCATGATAATACAAAAGGGATAATAATTTAGGGTGCAGAAAAATAGGAGATTGCGTGGCGACCTGTTTTTATTAGACCGCGTTACATTTTGCCGAACTTTTTACTGACGATTGTTCTCAAGATAGGCTGATAGATAAAATAGTAAGTCCACTAGGAGAAGACATATGTAAGTTCAGAGCGACATCGAATAGGGGAGCGAGCTTAAGCAAGCCAAATGGAATCATTCCATTTGATGAATTTCCTTATCTCTCGAAAGATCAAATTGTATCACTCTGAGTTATAGGAATGCTTACCATTACATACAGGGTTTACAGACCTGTTGTAGTTTTTTTACATAAATCAACGTGAGTCAAATTTGTCATTACAAAAAAATATTTTTAGAAAATATTTTTTTGTACAAAATTATATTTTCATGACAAAAAAACATTTTTTTAGAAAAATAAAAGTTGTACTACTTAAATATCAATGAATATTTAAGTACGAAAAAAACGTTTTGTAGGAGTTGTTTTTTGCCGGCAGTTGGCTGTCGGCCATCGTACTCAGCTGTATAGAATGGGTTTTTTAATGTCATTCATGTAACATATGTTCAAATAGGCCTAGTTTCCCAAGATTCAAAAACATTTTTTTTAGTAACTATATCTCTGATTCAAATTTGTGATTTGTCCATGATCTGTTCATCTGTCCTTTCCTTCTGTGCACTTTTCTGCCATATATTAAACATTTCTTGTTATAAACTATTTCCCAGAAAAGTACAAAAGAGGTCTATCTCAAATTTAATATGTATTTGCCTTTTGACTAGTTTTGCATATTGTATTTTATTCACTGATTGGATAACAAAATGGCCAACTAGCAGCCATTTTGGATTTTGACAATTATCACTATTTTTCCAGAAAGTATTGAAGGTATCTATCTATCTGCTAAAAATTTAAATAACTTCTTTAACATATATTAGCATCAGGTCATAGATAATAGTTTTTTTTATGTCATATTTATTAAACCTTTTTAAAAAAGTTATTTACTATAGCCATCAAATGTATAATTATCATAAGAGTCAATATTATTCTATTATGGCCCTTTCCCTCGGGAACTGTTCTCCTATAGTGTTGTCTGGCGAGGTATAGTCCCCGAGTCGAAGACAAGGGCAACTATACCTCGCCAGACAAAACACTAATAGTAGAACAGTTCCTGAGGGAAAGGGCAATAATAGATTTAGTTACGTCACATGACATTCATTTATATGACGTCATATATATTTGGTCGCGATTGTTCATTCCCGGGGGACTATACTTTGTGTTATATTGGTATAGTTCCCCAGTAGTCAGGTATAGTCTCCCGTAGTCAAGAAGGACAGGGAACTGTCGCAAAATAGACCATGGCTGTTTATCCAATTAACAATTCAGCATTCCTAGTAATTATCATGTGATGTACTAAATATATATAATTCACATCTATAATAAGAACCCTGTCTTAAATTTACCCGAAATAGTTCGTTTTATTTCATCAAATTGTAAAAATAACTCATTTTTTTCAACTATACTATCATGTTTCAATTTATAAACATCTCATTAATTTTCTTTTCCAATGGATGTGTGGGAGTGCATACAGTCTCATTTGAATAATATGTTTCATATAACATTATGTATTATATTGTATTGATAGTCTGAGTATAAATCCCATTTGATATAGTTATACATGTAGTTGACCATTTTGCAAACGTAACATTGTTCATATGGTGTTAGTTTTGCACATTACCCTATCTGTCTTTTCCTAAGTGAGGGTGTGGGACGAGGGTGCTTTCACAGTATTTAAATCATTCTTCAGTGATGCATAACTTAATTTGTACATTATTATTACATTATGTAGTTGAATAAACTATAACTAAACTTATTACAAAGTCTTTGTATGTTTGTATAAGTATTAAGCCACTACATTTGCATATAACAGAGTAAGCTCCCTTGCGGGAAGGTATTTTTTGTTATGTCATTATTTAAGTATAACAGAACGCTTGCAAACATATGACATCTCAATCAATACCTACCCACAAAGTGCATATAACTCTGTAATATGCAAATAGAGAATGCAACGGTTATAACAAACCTTTGGGGACCACCTGATTCACTTCGATATACACATAGATTGTTATACACATATTACAGATAACTAAAAGGAACCTTGAAACGAAAATTACTATAACATGGAAACATAGACGCATGAATTCACTGTAAGCAAGTTCATTATTATTATTAAACGTGGTTTACACTATATTAACCTTATGCAACCAACTTCTAGAGGTTATAAATGGAACAAAGAAGATCAATGAAGATCCCTTCTGCGTGACCTAAAAAACATCAAATATAGATGTTACAGCTTATTAGTTTAACGTCTTATTAAAACCAGGGTCATGTAAGGACATGCAAGGTTTGTTGATGGAGGTAGGCCGGAGTACCCCGAGAAAAACCACCGCCCAGTAGTCGATTTGGTGGTAAACACACCTTATTAAGATCAAATACAGACATTATCATGTGGGTGACAAGTCGTTTGTGGTGGTATACACACCTTATTAAGATCAAATACAGACGTTGTCATGTGGTAATAAGTCTATATGGTTGTATACAAAGCTTATTAAGATCAAATACTGACGTTATCATGTGGTGACCTCACAATAAATACATCGTTATCATGTGGTGACAAGTCGATGTGGTGGTATACACACCTTATTAAGATCAAAAGCAGACGTTGTCATGTGGTGACAAGTCGATGTGTGGTGGTATACACCTTATTCAGATCAAATACAGACGTTATCATGTGGTGACACAGTCGATGGTGGTATATACACACCTTATTAAGATCAAAAGCAGACGTTATCATGTGGTGACAAGTCGATGTGGTGGTATATACACCTTATACATCAAATACAGACGTTTATCATGTGGTGACAAGTCGATGTGGTGGTATACAATAACATCAAATACAGACGTTATCATGTGGTGACAAGTCGATGTGTGGTATACACACACCTTATATAAGATCAAATACAGACGTTATCATGTGGTGACAAGTCGATGTGGTGGTATACACAACCTTATTAAGATCAAAACAGACGTTTATCATGTGGTGACAAGTCGATGTGGTGGTATACACACCTTATTAAGATCAAATACAGACGTTGTTGTCATGTGGTGACAAGTCGATGTGGTGGTATACACACCTTATTCAAGATCAAATACAGACGTTATCATGTGGTGACAAGTCGATGTGGTGGTATACACACCTTATTAAGATCAAATACAGACGTTGCCATGTGGTGACAAGTCTATGTGGTGGTATACACACATTATTAAGATCAAATACTAACGTAATCATGTGGTGACAAGTCGATGTGGTGGTATATAAGCACCTTATTAGATCAAATACAGACGTTGTCATGTGGTGAACAAGTCGATGTGGTGGTATACACACCTTATATACAGTCAAAATACAGACGTTATCATGTGGTGACAAGTCGATGTGGTGGTATACACACTTATAATCACCAAATACAGACGTTATCATGTGGTGACAAGTCGATGTGGTGGTATACACACCTTATTAAGATCAAATACAGACGTTATCATGTGGTGACAAGTCGATGTGGTGGTATAGATACCTTATTAAGATCAAATACAGACGTTACCATGTGGTGACAAGTCAATGTGGTGGTATACACACCTTATTAAGATCAAATACAGACGTTATCATGTGGTGACAAGTCGATGTGGTGGTATACACTACACACCTTATTAAGATCAAATACAGACGTTATCATGTGGTGACAAGTCGATGTGTGGTGGTATACACACCTTATTAAGATCAAATACAGACGTTATCATGTGGTGACAAGTCAATGTGGTAGTATACACACCTTATTAAGATCAAATACAGACGTTATCATGTGGTGACAAGTCGATGTGGTGGTGTACACACCTTATTAAGATCAAATACAGACGTTATCATGTGGTGACAAGTCGATGTGGTGGTATACACACCTTATTAAGATCAAATACAGACGTTGTCATGTGGTGACAAGTCGATGTGGTGGTATACACACCTTATTAAGATCAAATACAGACGTTATCATGTGGTGACAAGTCGATGTGTGGTATACACACCTTATTAAGATCAAAATACTGACGTTATCATGTGGTGACAAGTCGATGTGTGGTATACAACACCTTATTTTAAGATCACATACAGTCATTGGTGACCAGATTACAACGTTATCATGTGGTGTACAAGACAAGTCGATGTGGTGGTATACACACCTTATTAAGATCAAATACAGACGTTATCATGTGGTGACAAGTCGATGTGGTGGTGTATACACCCTTATTAAGATCAAATACAGACGTTATCATGTGGTGACAAGTCGATGTGATGTGGTGGTATACACACCTTATTAAGATCAAATACAGACGTTATCATGTGGTGACAAAGTCGATGTGGTGGTGTGGTGGTATACACACCCTTATTAAGATCAAATACAGACGTTATCATGTGTGGTGACAAGTCGATGTGGTGGTATACACACCTTATTAAGATCAAATACAGACGTTATCATGTGGTGACAAGTCGATGTGGTGGTATACACACCTATTAAGATCAAATACAGACGTTATCATGTGGTGGTGACAATAAGAGTACATCGATATCATGTGGACAAGTCGATGTGGTGGTATACACACCTTATTAATCACATACAAATATCATGTGGTGACAAGTCGAATATACAGTCGTTTTGTGAAATACAGACGTTGTCATGTGGTGACAAGTCGTGGTATATGGTGGTATGTACAACACCTTATTAAGATC
>NW_027188770.1:0-12063 GCF_041381155.1 Argopecten irradians | reverse complement strand
AATCCGAAATGATATTGAAATAACAGGGTTTAAAATAGATAGAAAACAGATTAAAATTGCACAATTAGCTGATGATACAACACTATTTTTAAAATATCTTGATATACCTAAAGCTTTAAAAATAATACAAGAATTTGGAAATGTTTCTTGTTTAAAATTGAATAAAGGAAAAACAGAAGGATTAAGGCTGGGATTTTATATAGATCCAATAAAAAAACGCAAATCACATGAAGGTATAAAATGAACGCGAGGCGAAGTAAAATCATTAGGGGTCTACTTTGGAACGAATAAAAAAGTGTGTACAAACTTAAATTGGGAAGGAAAGAAAACATCAATCAATGCATTATTAAAAAATTGGAAAAAAAAGAGTTTTGATAGTAAATTCGCTTATTATACCAAAGTTAACTTTCCTCGCTAGCACACAATCAATTACAAAAGAACAGATATGGGAACTACAATGTATGATTTATAATTTTATATGGCATGAAAAGAGGGAAAAAGTAAAAAGAAACATCGTGATTGGAAACTATGAGCATGGAGGACTCAAGGTTAGGGATATAGAATCCAATATCGATATGTTAAGACTAAGTTGGATAAAGAGATTAAGCGATGGAAATCCCGCTGATTGGAAATTGTTACCAAAATTAATGTATGAAGAATATGGAAAAGATCTTTTAATTTTCAAAATGAATTTAGGAGACTTAAAATATATCAGGCATTAAAAATTGTTTCTCAGAGTTTTATTATTATATATTAGAAGCGTAGATCAAAATTAAACCTACAGCTGTAATTAGAAATGGGTATATTGATATACGCAAATCATTACTATGGGGAAATAAAGACATTCAACTTAAAAAACCATTGATAAATAAATCTTGGTCAGATAGGGATATACTTTTTATAGATGATATATTGAATGAACGAGGTGAAATTGATGAAGAAATTATATATAATAAATTGAACAATAAAAGAGATTGGATCTTTGAAACACTGAAAATAGAGATAGCATTTCCAAAGCAATGACATGATATTTTACAGAGTGATGAATCATGTAAAACAAAAGTTAGAAAAGATAGATGTGCATAAAGTTATACATAAATAAACTATTGGAAGCAAATGCCTTGAAGATTGCAATAACATAGATTTTTATAACATCCCGGTTAACAAAAAGATTATAAAGAGTTAGTGCGAACATCTGTGGCAAGATCAATTCAAATCAGACTTGAACATGTGTACATATTCATTTAATTTCATATTAGAAAACATAATTGATAACCGATATAAAGAATTCAAATGGAAACTGTTTCATCACATCTTACCTTGCAATGTTTTATTGAAGCAATGGAGGTTACAAGAAAGTAATTTGTGTAAAGTATGCAAAGATGTTGAAAATTATACACATTGTTTTATTGAATGTAAATATTTCAATGAATTGTATAGATATGTTTTCCTTTTAATATACTTTCACTTGGAGGTTGAACCAAACATTTAAAAATCAACAAAATGGTTCCCAATATCTATTTAAGCGGCTTATATGGGTAAGGTATGTTTATATTAACTCATGTACTAGTAGATGTAAAATCGAAAATTGTAGTATAGTTTATATAACCGCCCAACTACCCAAGCCTGTTTACACCGGACCCTGTAATCAAAGGTCGTGATTCACATGTAATGTATACAATAAGACTGTTGAAATCCGATAAGCATAATAACTATTCAATTGTACAATATATATGCAAGTATCAATATACAGTTGTTGACTGGGGTTGAGGGCAACAGATGATTTTAGTTGAACCCGAAGACACACTGTTGCTCGAGGTTGAAGGCCCAGGACATCAGTTTGTGTGAGGGTCAAACAAATCATCTGTTGCCCGAAAACCCAGTCGATAACTGTTTTGTTATACCCATTGACTCAAAACAATGCATTGACGTCAGGAATTGTAGGTGTGACGTCACTCTGGTCCAACAGCACATTTTACCAGTCGATTTTAACAGTTCTTTGAACCGCTCGACGAAACAGTTAATTTATTGACATTTTTGGCAATAGTGTTTATATAGGAACTATTTTATGATGAATAACAAAGTGTACGTCAGTGTTTCAAATTCGAACAGAAAAGCATGAATTCGAAAAGAACGTAAAATCGAGAATTCATACAATGGTTTGAATGATGTTTGGTTTCAGTGCGAGACTGCGGAAGTGAGTTAATATGACCAACACAGTACACATTAGCTGATGTATAACTTGTTGCCCAAAGCTCGTGGATGTTTCGTGTCGATTGTATTTGTAGTAGAGGTTGAATTATGGATGGAGGCGTTGACTTTCAGTTGCAATGGTTTTTTATTTTGGTTCCATATATTAATACTTAGTGCGATGTGGATTAAGGGGACCGTATAGTCCTAATTACATCCTGACGGGAATTACAATCATAACTTCTCCGGGTCTACTAAATACTCATGTACAAAATTATTTCCATGCTTCCTAGTGTTTGGTATAATCATAGGTGTCCTGGTGTGAATTGTGCCATGTCTGTAGTGTCTGATGTGTCGGAAGGGGAAGTGTCTATGGAGTGTAGAGTGTTAGAGTGTAGAGTGTCCTATGGAGTGTAGATAGTAGAGTGTAGGAGTTTACTATGTTAGTGTAGAGGGTAGCGTGTTAGAGTTGTCTATATGTAGTGCTGAGTGTAGGAAGTGTAAGTGTGTAGAGTGTAGTATGGTGTTTAGATTGGTATAAGAGTGTCTATGGAAGAGTTAGAGGTGTAGATGGTTAGAGTGTCTATTGAGTGTAGAGTGTTAGAGTGTCTATTGAGTGTGTAGAGTGCGGTAAGAGTGTAGAGTGTCCTATGGAGTGTAGAGTGTCTAGTGTCTATGTAGTGTAGAGTGTAGAGTGTCTATGGATTGTAGGGAGTGTGAAGTGCTTAGTATTCGTGTCTGGAGTGGTAGAGTGTAGAGTGTAGAGTGTCTTATGGAGTGTAGAGGTGCTAGAGAGAAGATGGAGTGTAGAGTGTCCTATGGAGTATAGAGTTGTAGAGTGGTCTAGTGGAGAGTGTAGAGTGTCTGTAGAGTGTAGAGTGTTAGAGTGTCTATGGAGTGTAGAGTGTAGAGTGTCTTATGGGATTGTGCTATTGATAGTTTTTAGATTGTCTATGGTGTGTAGAGTGTAGAGGTGTCTATGGAGTGTTAGAGTGTCTATGGCGAGTGTAGATGTGTTAGAGTGTCTATGGAGTGTAGAGTGTAGAGTGACTATGAGACGTGTAGGAGAGTCTATGGAGTGTTAGAGTGTTAGAGTGTAGAGTGGTTCTATGTAGTGTAGAGTGATGTAGAGTGTAGAGTGTGAGAGTGTCTATGGATTGTAGAGTGTTAGGAAGTGTCTAGTGTCTAGGGAGTGTAGAGTGTTGAGTGTAGAGTGTCTATGGAGTTGTAGATTGGTAGATTGGTAGGAGTGCTCTATGGAGTGGATAGTGAGTAAGGTTGTGATAGTGTCTATCGAGTGTTAGATGTGTAGAGTGGTTGAGTGTCTATGGAGTGTGTAGAGTGTAGAGTTTAGAGTGGTAAATTGAGTGTAGAGTGTAGAGTGGTCTATGGGTTGTAGAGTGTTAGAGTGGTCTATGGAGTGTCTTTTTTAGTTGTAGAGTGTCTTTTTTTTTTAGAGTGGTAGAGTGTAAGAAGTTGTCTATGGATAGTAGAGTGTAGAGTGTGAGAGTGTCTATGGAGTGTAAGTGTAGAGTGTAGAGTGGTCGTATGGGAGTGTAGAGTGGGTAGAGTGTATAGTGTTAGAGTGTCATATGCAGTTGTAGATGTGTAGAGTGTCTATGGAGTGATAGAGTGTAGGTGTTAGAGTGTTCCTATGGCGTGTTAGAGTGTAGAGTGTATAGTCTCTATGGAGTGTAGAAGTTTAGGAGTTTAGAGTGTAGAGATGTAGATGTGTCGATGGAGAGTAGAGTGTAGAGTGTAAGATTGTCTATGGAGTGTAGAGTGGTAGAGTGTCCTATGGGAGAGTTAGCTTGGTAAGTGTGTAGAGTGTGTATGACGTTGTTAGGAGTGTATAGGTGTAGAGTGTCTAGTAGATTGTCTAGTGTAGATTGTGTATGGAGTGTAGAGTGTTAGGAGTGTAGAGTTGTCTATGGAGTGTAGAGTGGTAGAGTGTATAGTGTCTTAAGGAGTGTAGAGTGTCGAAGTGTAGAGGGTCTATGGAGTGTAGAGTGTTATGAGTGGTTTATGGAGTGTGAGTGTAAGGAGTGTAGAGTTGTAGAGTGTCTATGGAGTGTTAGAGTTGTAGAGTGTCTATGGAGTGTTATAGTGTAGAGAGTCTATGGAGTGTAGAGTGAAGAGTTGTAGGAGGTGTCAATGGAATGTAGAGCGTAGAGTGAGAGTGTCTATGGAGTGTAGTTTTGTAGAGTGTAGAGTGTATAGTGTGTAGTGTCTATGGATGTAGAGTGTAGAAGTGTAGAGTGTCGAGTGTCTATTGAGTGTAGAGGTGTAGAGTGTCTATGGATGTAGAATTAGAGTGTCCTATGGATGTAGATTGTAGGAGTGTAGAGTTTCTATGGAGTTGTAGAGTGGAGAGTGTCTATGGATTGTCTAGTGTCCTATGGAGTTAGAGAGAATAGTGTAGAGTGTCTATGGAGTGTAGAGTGTAGAGTGGTAGAGTGTAGAGTGTCTATGAGTGGAGAGTGTAGAGTGTATAGAGTGTCTTATGGAGTGAGAGTGTAAGAGTTTAAAGAGTCAGATGGATGTTTTAGATGTAGAGTGTAGAGTGTCTATGGTGTGTAGAGTGTATAAGTGTAGAGTGACCAATGGAGTGAGAGTGTAAGTGTCTATTGGAGTGTAGAGTGTACAGAGTGTAGAGTAGTGTATAGTGTCTATGTGTAGAGTGTCTAGAGTGGTCTATGTGTAGAGTGTCTATGGAGTGGTCTATGAGTGTAGAGAGTGTCTATGGAGTGTAAGAGTAGCTTTTAAGAGTGTAAGAGTGTACTATAGAGTGAAGAGTGTAAGAATGTAGAGTGTCTGATGAGTGTAGTGTAGTTTTTTAGGTAGTGTACTAATGGAGTTGTTTATTGAGTGTAAGAATGTAGAGTGTCTGATGGAGTGTAGAGGTGTTTTTTGTAGAGTGCATATAGAGGTGTCTATGGTGGAGTGTTAGTGTACGAGTGTAGAGTGTAGAGACTTTAGGAGTATAGAATGAGAGTTCTAGAAGTCTTGTCTTGTATATGCGAGGAGTGTTGAGTTGTTTTTTAGGCTTTGGGATGTAGGAGTGTCTAGAGTGTAGAGTGTAGAGTGTATTATTTGTAGACGTGTAGAAGTGTCCTAGGATTGTAGTGTAGTAGAGTTTTTGGCGTATGGAGTGTACGAGTGTAGAGTGTCTATGGAGTGTAGAGTGTAGTAGAGTGTGTAGAGTGTAGAGTGTCTATGGAGTGTGTTTATAGTGTGTAGAGTGTTGTAATAGAGTGTAGATTATAGATGTAGATTGGCTTTTTAGGAGTGTAGAGTTGTTGAGTGTATAGTGTCTATGGAGTGTAGAGTGTCCTTCCTTGTAGTTTCCTATTTTTATTTAGAGTGTAGATTGTAGAGGTGCTCCTATGGAGTGAATAGGTGTAGATGTGTAGAGTGTAGAGTGTCTATGGAGTGTAGAGTGTAGAGTGAGAGTATAGAGTGTCCTATGGAGTGTAGCAGTGTACGAGTGTAGATGGTAGAGTGTCTATTGAGTGTAGAGGTGTAGAGTTGTAGAAGTGTCTATGAGTGTAGAGTGTAGAGTGTTTAGAGAAGTGTTATGGGGAGAGTGTAGAGTGTGCTTTGGAGTGTGAGTGTAGATGGTAGAGAGTTGTAGTGTAGAGTGTTAATGGAAGTGTAGGAGTGTAGAGTGTCTATGGAGTGTAGAGTGTAGAGTTGGTGCTTTAGAGTGTAGAGAGTTTTGTTTAGAGTGTTAGAGTGTAGGAGTGTAAGAGTTGTCTACTGTAGTTGTGTAGAGTGTAGAGTTGTCAATGGAGTGTAGAGTGTGTAGAGTGTGTCTATGGAGTGTAGAGTGTGTAGAGTGTAGAGTGTTAGTGTAGAGTGTAGAGTGTTAGTGTGGTCTAGGGAGGTGTAGAGTTGTAGTAGTGTTTAAGTATGTTTTAGAGTGTCTGAAGGAGGTGAAGGAGTGATAGAGTGTAGTTAGAAAGAGTCTAATATGGTGTGTAATCAGAGTGTAGAGTTGTAGAGTGTAGAGTGTAGAGTGTCCTATGGAGTGTAGAGTAGTAGTGTGTAGAGTGTCTGTGGAGGTGTAGTGGATGGTGTAGAGTTGTAGAGGAGTCTTATGGAGTTGTAAGAGTGTTAGAGTGTTTATGGAGTGTTAGAGTGTAGAGCGTAGAGTGTAGAGTGTTCTATGGAGTGTAGAGTGTAGAGTGTCTCAATGGAGTGTCTATGGGAGTGTAGAGTGTAGTAGTGTTAGGTGTAGTGTAGAGTGAAGAGTGTAGAGTGTAGAGTGTGTATGGAGTCTAGAGTATAGAGTGTAGAGTGTCTATGGAGTTTTGAGTGTAGAGTGTTTTAGAGTGTCATATGGCTGTGTAGAGTGGTTAGAAGTTTGTAGAGTGTCTACTATGGAGGTGTAGAGGTGTAAGAATGTAGAGTTTTTTGTAGACGTGTCTTATGGTGTGTTAGGAGTGATAGTGTGTTGTAGTGTGTAGAGTGTCTATGGAGTGTTGAGTGGTATAGGTGTAGAGTGTCTATGGAGTGTTAGAGTGTAGAGTGTAGAGGTTGTAGAGTGTAGAGTTGTTTAGAGTGTATAGTGTGTATAGTGTAGCGTGTCTATGAAGTGTAGAGTAGTTTATAGATAGAGTGTCTATGGAGTGTAGAGTGTTAGAGTGTAGAGTGTCTATGGAGTGTAGAGTGTAGAGTGTAGAGTGTCTATGGAGTGTAGAGTGTTAGATTGGTCTAGCAGTGTGTAGAGTGTAGAGTTTAGTGGTGTCATATGGAGTGTTAGAGTGTAGAGTGTCTAGAGTGTTTTTATATATGAATCAGTGTAGTGTTGTAGAGTGTAGAGTGTCTGAGATTGTAGTGTGTAGAGTTGTTGAATGTCTATGGAGTGGTAGAGTGTATAGTGTAGAGTAGTCTATGGAGTGTAGAGTGTTAGAGTGTTTTTAGAGTGTTGTTCTGTGGAGTGTAGATAGTGTAGTAGAGTAGAGTGTAGAGTGTCTATGGAGTGTAGAGTGTAGAGTGTAGAGTGTCTATGGAGTGTAGAGTGTAGAGTGTAGAGTGTAGAGTGTAGAGTGTTAGAGTGTCTAGGTGAGAGTGTAGGAGTGAAGAGTTGTAGAGTTTGTAGAGTGTAGGAGTGTAGTGTGTCTATGGAGTGTAGAGTGTAGAGTGTCTATGAGTGTAGAGTGGTTAGAGTTGTTAGAGTGTCTATGGAGTGTAGAGTGTAGAGTGGTCAAGAGTTGTATATGTGTCTATGGAGTGTAGAGTGTAGAGTTGTAGAGTGTCTATGGAGTGTAGAAGTGTAGAGTGTAGAGTGTAGAGTGTCTATGGAGTGTAGAGTGTAGAGTGTAGAGTGTCTTTGGAGTTGTAGAGTGTAGAGTTGGTAGAGTGTCTATGGAGTTGTAGAGTTGTAGAGTGTTAGAGTGTCTATGGAGTGTAGAGTTAGAGTGTAGAGTTGTCTAACCAGCAGTTGTAGAGTGTAGAGTGACTATGGAGTTATAGTGTAGAGTGTAGAGTGTTTAGATAGAGTGTAGAGTGTCTATGGAGTGTAGAGTGTCTATGGAGTGTAGAGTGTGTAGTTTAGTAGTGGTCTATGGAGTGTAGAGTGGAGAGTGTAGAGTGTCTATGGAGTGTAGAGTGTAGAGTGTAGAGTGTCTTATGTAGTGTAGAGTGTAGATGTGTAAGAGTGTTCTATGGAGTGTGTAGAGTTGTAGAGCGTTAGAGTTGTCTATGGAGTGTTGAGAGGGTGTAGATGTTTTAGAGTGTCTATTGAGTGTAAGTGTAGAGTGTATAGTGTCAAGAGAGTGTAGAGTGTAGAGTGTCAATGGAGTGGTAGAGTGTAGAGTGTCTATGGGAGTGTTGAGAGTGTAGAGTGTCTATGTGAGTGTAGAGTGTAGAGTTGTAGAGTGTCTATGGAGTGTAAGTGTTGTAGTGTCTATGAGTGTAGAGTGTAAGAGTGTAGAGTGTCATATGGGAGTGTAGAGTGTAGAGTGTAGAGTTGTCTTATGTAAGTGTAGAGTGTAGAGTGTAGAGTGTAGAGTGTCTATGGGATTGTAGAGTGTAGAGTGTAGTAGTGGTAGAGTGTCTATGGAGTGTGTAGAGTGTAGAGTGTAGAGTGTCTAGTTTAGGAGTAGATTTAGAGTGTAGAGTGTCTAGAGTGTAGAGTGTAGAGTGTAGAGTGTCTATGGAGTGTAAAGTGTAAGTTGTCAATGAGGTGTCTAGGAGTGTGAGAGTGTAGAGTCGTTCTATGGAGTGTAGAGTGTAGAGTGTATAGTGAGTTGTGTCTATGGAGTGTAGAGTGGTAGAGTGTCCTGTGTTAGAGTGTCAGAGTGTATGGAGTTTAAGATCTGTAGAGTTTGTAGTGCTAGAGTGTTGAGTGTCCTATGGAGTGTGAGTGTTAGAGTGTAGTACGAGTGTCTATGGAGTGTAGAGTGTAGACCTTGAGGTAGAAGTGTCTCATTGGAGTGTAGAGTGTTGTAGATGTTTAGAGTGTCTATGGTGTGTAGTGTTGTTAGGAGTATGTTCTTGAGTGTTGAGTTGTCTAGTTGTTGAGTTGTAGTAGTTGTAGAGTGTACTATGGAGTGTAGTGATTTAGAGTGTCTATGGAGTTGTAGAGGTGTATAGTTGTTGTAGAGTTGTCTATGGTGTCAGTGTTGTGTGTTTGTGTTGTAGAGTGTCTATGGAGGTGTTCAGTATAGTGTAGAGTGTTGGATTGTAGAGTGTCTATGGAGGTGTAGAGTTGTAGGAGTGTAGAGTGGGTCCTAATGGAGTGTTTGAGTTGTTTGAGGACTTGTTTAGAGTTGTTAAATGATGTGAGAAGTGTTTTGTAGAGTGTAGGAGTGTCTATGGAGATGTTGTGTGTAGAGAGTGTTAAGGAGTGTCTAGTGGAGTGTAGGAGTGTAGAGTGGTCTATGGAGTGTAGAAGTGTGTCGTTAGAGTGTCTATGGAGTGTAGAGTGTTGAGTTTCTTTGAGTGTAGAGTGTGTAGATTAGGATAGTGTCGAGTTGTTGTGGTCTATTGGAGTTGTTAGAGGTTGGTTTAGTTTTTAGTGTCTATGGAGTGTCTAGTGGATGGGTGTCTATGTAATGTAGAAGTGTGTAGAGTGTCTTTGGGAGTGTAGAGTTGTAGAGTGGTAGATGTTTTAGACACTAGAGTGTATAGTGTAGAGTTTAGAGTGTATAGGTGTCTTAGAGTGTAGAGGTAGTAGAGTGTTGAGTGTCGTTGGAGTGTTAGAGTGTAGAGTGGTTGTGTGTAGAGCTGTCTATGGAGTGTACTAGAGTTGTGTATTGTGTAGAGAGTTGAGTGGCTTGGGTGTTGTATAGAGTGTTAAGAGTGTTAGGAGTGTTCTAATGAGTGTTAGAGTGTAGAGTGTTGAGCGTAGGTAGAGTATGTCTATGGAGTGTAGAGTGTTAGAGTGTCTATGGAGTGTTAGAGGTTGTAGAGTGTAGTGTGTCTAGGGAGTGTAGAGTTGTTAGAGTGTAAGAGGCTTGTAGAGTGTAGAGTGTTATAGAGTTGGTAGAGTGTTAGTAGCGTCTATGGAGTGTCTAGAGTAGGAGAGTAGAGGGAGGTAGGTTGGTGTAAGTGTAGAGTGTTCTATGGAGTGTATAGTGTAGAGTGTCCTGTGGAAGTGTTATATGTAGAGAGTCTGAGGTGAGTTGTAAGAGTGTAGAGTGGTATAGTTTAGAGTGAGAGTGTATAGAGTATCTATGGGATGTGTCGAGTGTAGATGTCTATGGAGTGTAGAGTTGTAGAGTGTCTATGGAGTGTAAGAGTGTAGAAGTGTCTATGGAGTGTAGAGTGTAGAGTGTAAGTGACTTATGGAGTGTAGAGTGTAGAGGTGTAGAGTGTCTAAGGAGTGTAGAGATGTAGAGTGGTGAAGTGGAAGAAGTGTCTATGGAGTTTAGAGTTTAAAGTGTAAGTGTAGAGTGTCTATGTAGTGTTAAGTGTAGATGTAGAGTGTCTATGGAGTGTAGAGTGTAGAGTGTAGAGTGTCTATGGAGTGTAGAGTGTAGAGTGTAGAGTGTAGAGTGTCTATGGAGTGTAGAGTGTAGAGTGTCTATGGAGTGTAGAGTGTAGAGTGTCTATGGAGTGTAGAGTGTAGAGTGTAGAGTGTAGAGTGTCTATGGAGTGTAGAGTGTAGAGTGTCTATGGAGTGTAGAGTGTAGAGTGTCTATGGAGTGTAGAGTGTAGAGTGTAGAGTGTCTATGGAGTGTAGAGTGTAGAGTGTAGAGTGTCTATGGAGTGTAGAGTGTAGAGTGTAGAGTGTCTATGGAGTGTAGAGTGTAGAGTGTAGAGTGTCTATGGAGTGTAGAGTGTAGAGTGTAGAGTGTAGAGTGTAGAGTGTCTATGGAGTGTAGAGTGTAGAGTGTAGAGTGTCTATGGAGTGTAGAGTGTAGAGTGTAGAGTGTAGAGTGTCTATGGAGTGTAGAGTGTAGAGTGTCTATGGAGTGTAGAGTGTAGAGTGTCTATGGAGTGTAGAGTGTATGGAGTGTAGAGTGTCTATGGAGTGTAGAGTGTAGAGTGTCTATGGAGTGTAGAGTGTAGAGTGTAGAGTGTCTATGGAGTGTAGAGTGTAGTAGAGTGTCTAGTGTAGAGTGTCTATGGAGTGTAGAGTGTAGAGTGTAGAGTGTCTATGGAGTGTAGAGTGTAGAGTGTCTTTAAAGAATATCTCGAGTCTCTTATATATTCGATACCAGGAAGCAGGAATGGCGTAAAGGTCACGATTTCCTAAAATTATGTCAGGCAATGATTCAATAACAACTTCCTAGATATGAACTAACTTCCTATATGGGCTTAATTCTTAGACGATGTTCCTGAATCAACTGCCTGAAGACATATTCACATTGGTCAATCAAATTATCAAATTATATATAGCTTACTTCACATAAATCTTTAAATTAAATTTCCATTTCAAGGCATCAAACTCATATAGCAGCGATATCTAATGTCTCAAAACTCATATAGCAGTGATATTCTAACATTAGCTCTCAAAACTCATATAGCAGCGATATCTAATGTCTCAAAACTCATATAGCAAGCGATTCTTCTTCTTTGTCAAAACACATATAGCAGTGATATCTAATGTCTCAAAACTCATATAGCAGTGATATCAAATGTCTCAAAACTCATATTTAGCAGTGATATCTAATGTCTTGACAAAACACATATAGCAGTGTATCTTGTGTCAAAACTAATATATCAGCTAACGATTTTCTTCTGTGTCAAAACTCATATCAGCGATTTTCTAATATGTCAAAACTCATATAACAGTGATAATCTAATGTGTCAAATAACATAGCAGCAGCAGTATCTAACGTGTAAAAACTCATATAGCACTGATTTTTGATGAGTCAAAACTCCTATAGCACCTACGATATCTAAAATGTCAAAACTCATATAGCAGCGATATCTAATGTGTCAAAAAACTAAGATACTTTCTGATAACTCATATGTCAGACCTCGTAAACTCCATAGGAACAGGAAGGAGCTCTGCAAACTCGGGTTCAAGGGTCAATTTTTGTCACTGACCACAGAATTGATCAAAAGTGGTAATAATAGACAAAGGGCTGTACACAGAATTTCATTAAAAACATGTTAATGTTTATTTAAGTTCACAATCCAATTAGATATCGCTGCTATATGAGTTTTTGACACAGAAGAAATCGTTGCTATATGAGTTTTGACAGAAGAAATCGCTGCTATATGAGTTTTGACACATTAGATATCACTGCTATTGGAGTTTTGACACATTAGATATCGCTGCTATTGGAGTTTTGACACAATGTATCGCTGCTATATGAGTTTTCAAACATTAAATATTAACTGTTATATGAGTTTTTGAGACATTAGATATCGCTGCTATATGAGTTTTGACACAAAGAAAAAATCGCTGCTATA
>NW_027188769.1:0-12089 GCF_041381155.1 Argopecten irradians | reverse complement strand
CCTGTATTTAACATACTCACCTGTATATAAATTAACATGTGACCCCTGATACCCCATGATACTGTATTTAACCTCCCCATGATACATGTATATAATAAATACCTGTGATACCATGATACTCAAACTGTATATAACAATACCATGTGAACCCATGATACCTCAAATGTACTATAAACATACATGTGGATCCCCCTGATATCTCCACACCTGTATATAAATTACATTGTGACCCCCTGTTCTATTACCTGTTATATAAACGTTCAACATGTGACCCCATTGTTCACCTCAACACTGTATATTAACAGTAACATGTGACCCCTGAACTACTCACCTGTATCATAACATAACATGTGGACCCACTGATACTAACACTGTATATAATAATACCCTGTCGATCCCTGATAATCACAATGTTTATTAAACACCTCGTGACAACTGATACTCACTGTAATATAAAATACCTGTGAACCATGTTTATAAACCTTCAATGTGATCCATGATATGATAATCACCTGTTAAATCAACATTCCGGTGACCTGTGTCCCTTACCTATATTACATACATGTGATTCCCTGTATTCACATCGTATATAACATTACTGTAGTCCTAGATACTCACCTCGTATACAAACCATATCTGTGTGACCCCCCCCACACCTCACCTGTATTTAAAATTACCTTGCTAACTCACCTACTACGAATATATAACACACCCTGTGTTCCCCTGCTACTACACCTGTATGTTAACTTACACAGTGACCTCTGATACTCATCTGTCTAATATGATACACTGTGACCCCTGATACTCACCCTGTATATTACATTACTGTGAACCCCTCGATAATCACTGTATATATACTTGCCGTAGTTATCTGTATGGTATACTGCATGTGGACATGATTGACTGTTGAGGTGTTTCCGCTATTAGGATGTAGACGTCTGTTCAATGGAAAGTCACAGGAGATCTACACCGTTAGTTATATTCACAACCACACATCCAAGCTGTTCTAGTCAACCAAACACACATGTTGATATTATTTATCCAGGGGAAAATGGAAAATTAGACTTGATGGGTAATTTCAATGACATCAAAATCAGTTAGTGCGGCCCATAATTTTGGTGTCTAGGATTGGCATTTTTATACATGACTTACTTTTCACTAAATGCTGGATCGTCTATCTAAAACTGGATAGATGCGAATTCTGTTAGCGTTATAATTTACTTGTATATTTTTTGATGAATTTTTTAAATAACTTTAAAAAAATTTTGGATTTATTTGGCTTACTAGGAATTATTGGAGTGTAGTTGTTGATTTGGTCGCAGGACTATGTGTAAACAAAGCAAAAAACCTTTGTCTCGAAATTATGGTCATCGCTCAACATAGCCAATTAGTGGGAACATGGCTTGGAGAATACTGAAATCAAAGCTTATGGTATAGTACTCCACAAAATGAGATTTCTTACGTCAACTATGTTAAATGTAAAACTATTGGTATCTAATTACATTCATTTGCCTGCTTGTTGACATTTACAGTTTGACTGTGCTTTCACAAGTAATGTACTTTATCGAATTTTCCATCGTTCTTCTGTCAATCTTATTACAAACCCTTCTCCTCCGACGGTTGTGGAATATTAAAGGTAGCTTACATTTGTACAAAACTACAATAGTGATAGCTTAATAGGTACCACCAAATATTTACAATAAATCATATATCATTCAATATGTCATACAGTTTATGTGCCATATTCTGCTGTAAGTATAAATGATATGGCATCTTCATACACATAGGTAAAAGGTATTCCTTCATCTTCACAAGTCATATTACAAACTATACTCGTACCTTCTTGATATGACTTTCAATACTTATCCACTTCGCAGAGATAAACAATCATATATAGCTCTGATAAGGGATTCTCATCTCTGCGTCTGTAACACATAAATTTTCATATAGTAAGGTGTTTGTGTTGATCATCTTAAGGAGTTTATAATCACCGTGTTACAATCAAGCCTGACACTCATTTGTCGAGATTGGGATGTGTGCATATAGGATGGATCATTTATACCTAAAAATTTTATTTGTCATATCACACACATTGACAATTTCTTTACAAAATTTTAACTTATGATTTTATTGCGCTACAGTTCTATGCCACAATTTTACAAATTATTCAATATAATGGCACTTCGTTGGGTAGATAAATACATCCTAGTTGCAGACTATTTCTAATTCTGCAGTCACCTTATGCACCGATGCGGTGCTTCATAAGGGGCTATCTTCCTCAAGGGAGTTTTTTCCCTGGAGTTAGTTTCCGCTAGCCTTTTAATTATGGTGAAATTTCTTACTTATTCAATATCATTTGATACAAATAGCTTATCCAATCAGAATCATTCCTTATTGAGAGATGAGGTATACATGTTATAAATAATTGTCGTTATGTCCTTTGTTTTTATCATTTTAAATTAACTGTAAACACCTCTAATATATTAATTTAGGACAATTATCCCTGAATCTTGTCTCTTTAGATCTGTACACACCCAAGACTGCACTAAACATGAGATTTTCACTTTTTCTTGTCTCTGTTACACCCTGACTGCCCTAACTACATGATTTAACATTACGATTTACCCTGTATTCTTGTCTCTATTCAATGGACTGCCCCTAAATAATGAGTTAATAACATAATAAGATTTACTCTGAATCTTGTATCTGTACACCTGACTTGCACAATATACTAATTGATATAAAACAAAACTAGATTTACCCTTTATCTTGTCTCTGTACACCTGACTGCACCTAATCTTCTGTTATAACATATAGGATTTACTCCTTGACATCTTGTCCCTGTACACTCGACTGCCCTAACTTACTGATATTAACAATAGATTTTACCATGAATCTTGTATCTTTACACTGGTCATGCCTCTACTTACTGATCTAACATTAGATTTACCCTGTTTCTTGGTCATCTTTACCAAATGACTGCCCCTAACCATAGATCATAACAATAGATTTTCCCCTGGTATATTGTCTTCTGTACACTGAATGCCCTAACTACTGATTTAACAATAGAGTTTACCCTGTAATCTTGTTTACTGTAAACATGATTGCCCATTACCTACCTGATAGACAGAGACGGTCAGAAGTATTCGGATACCAATACGCGTCTTGATAGATACACCACTCTAAAATTTGCAGCGGCGTGTCAAAATCCGGAATTAAATCCTGTTTGGCAGGACAACCTCCACTTGGTCTGGTCATCGTTTAACGTCTTCGGAAGAAAAGATGGATGTCATGAGTAATAGTTTTGGCCGTGTAACAAATAAATTGGCTGACGGGTAATCGCAGGATATTCACGGAAATATAACTTTGGGTCGTCGTGGTAACAGAAGTGGACATAAGGCATTAAGAAAAAAGCAGTCGTAGCGATATAGAAAGAAGGTGGGATTAAAATCAAACCATTGTTGCAGGAAATCTGGTTAAGCATACCAAAATCTACAATTTCTGATATTTGGAAACGATCTATGTGAGACGAGGTAACATTGAAAAATACACATCGATGTGGAAGTGCGCCTTATTTGACAGATCGGGAACAGAGAAGGATCTTAAAAGTTTTGTACGCGGATTATACGTGGAGAAAAATCAGTTGGATGAAAGTAACAAGCCGAATTATATGACTACAGGAACATTGTAATAGATGTTTACAGGTTTAGTAGTGAAACGAGTTGGACCGGAATTTAAAAAACAAGAGGCAGAGAGGGCCTTGAATTGATCAATAACTGGTTTGTCAATGCCAAGTAATATTCTGGATTACAGGTTTTTACTTGTTTATTTTATGAAAGACAATCTTGAATATTTACAGCTCTAATTCCCCCTTATAGGGGCCCCACCATTCCTGCACCATGAGGGGTCAGAAGACCAAACCTTAACTACATAGTCTCTGTTCCCCTTCTCCAAAATGGATGTCTTGTGGACAAATTGGGTCTCATCAATCCATGCAGAACTCTATGACTAGTAGCGTTTTATAGGATTTACTTTTAATTTCCCATATTGGGCCCAGCCGACCTCTCAGCCCCCTATGGCGGGGTCAGAATGCAAATTTTATTCAAAGTTACTGTTCACACCATTACCCATGGTTGTTGTGGCCAAATTTTGGTTACAATCCCAGAAAGAACACTATATGACTCGGCAGCGATTTAAAGGATTCGTACATTTTATTTCCCCTATGGGGCCCCGCACCATCCTGCACACTGCGGGGTTCAGAGCCAAATTGTTATACAAGTTCTGTTCCACTTCCAACCAAAGGATGTTTTTGTGGTCCTAATTTGGGTTCATATACCCTGATTGAAACTCTATGGACTAGTAGCGATTTTATAGGTTTATACCTCTATTTCCTATATTAGGGCCCGCCCATTCATGCCCCCAGGGGGTCTGAGACAAATATTTATCAAAGTTCTGTTCCCTTATCCTATGGATGTTTGTGGGCCAAAATTTGGATATCACAATCCATGAAGAAATCTAGGACAAGTAGAGTTTTATTAGGATTTTCATTTATTTCCCCTATTGGGCACCTCCCGCTCCTGCCACCGGGGCCTCAGATCAAATATTTATTCCAAGTTCCTGCTTCACCTTCCAACAAAGGATGATTGTGGACTTCATTTGGTTACAATCCTTGCAGAAACTCTATGACAAGGTTGCGATTGTACTAGGATTTTCCTTTATTTCCCATATTGGGCCCCGCCTCATCATGACCCCAGTTGGGCTCAGATGCAACAAATTTTATTATCATGTTCTGGTTCCTTCCCCCACGGTTCTTTGTGGCAAATTTTGGTCAACATTCATGGCTGATACTCTATGACTAGTAGCGATTTAAAGGGGAAATGTTGACGGTCAGACAGACGGGGACCGGACGGTAGACGGCGAACTGGAACGGACGAAGTCGGTCGGTACGGACGCCGCGCACATGGCATTAAGCCTCCACCGGCACCTTCGGGCCCTGGTGAGCTAAAAATCTAGGGATTACCGTAGAAGGTCAAGTGAAAGAGAATTAATGGTCTGTGCAGTGGATAGTCCACCTTTTGAGGAAACGTTGTGTCATTTTTTGCTCTGATAAACAGAAATCTGACTGTCGAAAATCTATTTGGAAGATGTTATTTTTTTTCCTGAGAAGTCAAATCGTGATCGAGGTTAAAGTATGACATACAGATCTTTTTTTTTGGAGGCGGAAATGACGAGGCTTTACCGGCAGCCTGCATCTGTACGCCGGTCAAACACGGACAGGAAACTTTCCGGTGATTGAATTGGGGGTGTCATTAACCATAAAGGTGTGGGCTACTGTTTTGCAGTGTAAATGGAACCATCAATCTCACTAAAATACATGAAAATTTTGGACGAGAATTTAGTGCGCATAGGTTCTTTTGCGATGATACTTCGCAAACCAAAACTACAATTTTCAATACAGGGACTTTGCTCGGTTGCACAAGTCTCGTGTTAGGTGCTTCGTTATATTTTTTACAAACACATAGTATTCCCGTTTTTGAATGGTCCCCACCAAAGATACCTCGATTTATATTTAATCGAAAATTGTGTGGTTTTAAAACTTAAATATGACTAAAAAACAGTGGTTAACAACTTCACTAATCAAAACTGAACTTTATGACGCAATACAAATCATATGGCAAAGGCATTGATGTAGAATACATTCAAGGTTATATACCAAATCGATTCACAGATTCGTCTGAAGGAAGTACGAAAGTTACGAGGGGTCAGTATCACCCACACTATTAAGGTCAGTTATCATACGCCTCTATATCATTTTTTATAAAGAGTGTCTATTATACATAGCGAGATTGTACACCATGACGTTACGGCGGACATTTTGTAACTGTAATACTTCTGTACGGTCTCTGTATAAGAACTGATGTTTTCCCATGTATCTTGTCTCTTGTACACCTGACTAGCACCTAATATTTACTAGATATAATCATTAGATTTATTCTGAATCTTGTTTCCCCTAGTACACATGTATGCATTAAACTATCTGATTTAAACAATAGAATTTTACTTGAATCTCTGTCTCTGCTTACACTCTGACTGCCTTTAACTACGGATATCACAATCTAGAATTACTATCTGAATCTTGTCACCATGATAACAACTGACTGACCTTAACTACTGATACTATCTAATAGATTATCCCATGTATCTTGTACCTGTACACCTGTCTGCCTTAACTAAAGATAAAATTCAATAGATTTTCCCTGTTAATCCTATGTCTCTGTACAGCCGAAATGCCACTAACTACTGATATAACAATAGATTTACACCCCATGAAATATAGGTCCCTTGTTTTTTTTTTTATTCCACTCCTCAACATTTCACCGACCTGTGGATGTTACTTAAACCCCAAACACTCTATCAAATCTGCAAATCAAAATTTTGACATAAGGAATATTGCCTCAAAACAATAGACTTTCCATTACTGCACTTCTTCCATATTATTTATAAGTAATAACAAAATAATCATGAAAATTAAATTTATGATTTTTTATATACACTTATATATTAAAATGACTGATTTATATTTTTAATACTACAAATATGTTACTCTCCATATAAAAATAATTCAAAATTTGAATACTTTTATGTTTGGACCTTTTTCTTAAAAATTTAATGTTAATATTTTGATTTTGGACGAATTTTAGCAGTATACATTTGTATCCCCAAAATGTGTTATATCTTGCCGAATACTTCGTTTGAAGATACGGACCAGAATAATATATTTCTTAAACAAGTTCAGGCTTGGTTTAACATATGTGCTCTTTTTATTCGTTATTAAAACCCTTTATAATTAAGATCTTTTCATCTAGGAATTCCAATTCGTTCAATTTAAAATTAAGTATTTTCTGCCGTAAAATTATAAGTATTTTTCTCGTTCGACGCTGGTTCGTGAAGCCTGACGGGCCGAATATACGGAGGGTTTCAAGGTCTCAATTTATACATCTTACACGTTAAGGGAACGGCCTATTTATTGCTTCATTGTCGGAGGTTGGGAATCGACAAAACTTTCCGATGTCGACGGTTCGATATTAACAGATTAGGCGAGAGAATTAAGGAGGTTTCGTGCGTTTATATTCAGTGTTTCTGCGTTTATATTCTATTGTTTCTGCGCTAATATTAACACTTTCTCGGCTTCTCGCTTTCATCTGTTTGTGTTCTACTGTCAGTGGTGGACGTATTGTGTTCCTACACATCAAACAACAACAGTTCAGTGGTCGCCATATTTATTACTCAAATATTACTTCACACAAGCAGTTACAAAAAATGGTACTCCGAACCAATGTTACAGTGCTTCAAACGAACACATACGACACATCCCCCTTTTGTTTAGATTATTATATTTAACTCGCTCCATAGATATGATATGGGGAATAAAATAAACTTTATCATTATGTAAAATTGAGTCCATGTGTGCTTAACTTTCTTCACTATGGTATGAAACTCTAATTATATTAATTATTGTTCCTATTAAATTTCTAAGCAATTACATATTTAAACGTTAAACATTATTATTTCTAAAAATCAATCTTTCAGTTCTCAATTGGCCATGTCCACTTTAAAGTATGTAATTACACTTTTAACTAATATCAATTACTGATTTAACTAGGACAATACACTTTGAACTAGTCTAAAACATGACTAAAAGAAAATATAAACTACATGCACACTAATCTGCACACGAAATCTTGCAGATGTTTCGGTTTCTCAACACGTCTTCCAAACTCTTGTCGTCACAGTGTACTCTGGGGTCGGACTAGGAACCTCTCACAGGGATTTGTGATGGTTTTGGAGAAGTGTCTCGTGTTTCTCTCGTGTAACAAGTTCCATTTGTTTGTCTGGTGCGACATTTACACTTTCTGGATGGAGTTTACAACAACTGGTTTTGAACTATTCAGTATATGAACATAGATATAACTGGTTTGTACCAACAGGCTTCCCATTTTTCCTGGGTCTTTCTGAGGGTGACGACGATTACGTCTGTTAGTTCCCTTCCATCCTCTGTTCTCACGTTATATGATCTTATGTCGGTTTGGTCCTGTAACTACGGCTTTTCGTCCATAGGCTTAGATCTACCCATGGTTTTATCCTAACCACATCCTCCTCCTTTCAAAAATACCTAGTTCTTTCACACCCGTGATATGTAGTTATTGCTGCTGTTTTTCTTTCCCTTTGTGTTATTTTGTCTTTTACGTCCTTTGATTTCATACGACTGTGGTTCTAAACAATTTCGTTGATGTTGGTAACCAAAGTTTTTGTCCTCTCGACCCGAATTAGACGTTGTGATCGCGTGATTAGTTCACTCCTTCACGTGGCGTATTTCTCCAGTCTAGTTAGAGCTAGAAATGGGTCTTTAGCGTCACGGATAGATTTCTCCATGATTCGTTTAGACGTTTTTACAGCGTTTTCAATCAACTTTTCCGTTTGAATGTGGGTACGCCGGTGAGCTGGTAATGTGCTTCAAAATCGTAACTTTCAGCAAATTTGTCAAATTCATGACTCTGAAACGGCGGTCCGTTGTCGGGAAAAGATAAACATATGGTATCCCATGTCTCGCGAAGTGCGCCTTCATATTTTCCAATTACCTCTTTACCAGTTTTGTCGAAACAACCTGTCTATCTCGAAGTATCGGAAAAAAAAATAGTCTACTGTCACCAAAGTAGGGCTTTCTGATTTAGGTCAAAGAGATCACAACCTAGCTTTTGACCAGGTCTGTCAGGTACCTCGTGGCTTATTTAACGGTTCTTTCGGACTGATCGATACATCGTTGAGTTAACATATCTCACATTTACTGAACAAAGTTCTCCCACGTCTTTATACATTCCTGGACCAATACAAAGATTCTCTCATTCTCACGAACGCATCCTGTATTCCTAGGTGCGAGGTGTTGCTGCCTCAAATGTTATCTTTCTCTCTCACTCTCCGGCACAACTACTCGGTCACCTTGAAATCTAGACCATTCTGAACGACAAGTTCATCGCGGAATGTAAAGTAGGACTTGAAGCTTGTTATTAAGGGTGTCTTTAGTATCCGGCCATCCTTGGAGAATTACCGTTTTGAGTTGCATGCGTACCGCTGGTCGGATTCTGTAGCGGCTTGCAGCCTGGGAGTTATCTCGACTCTGTGATGGTAGTATCACATTGATGTATTTCAGTCTCGCGCTCGGTTTCAGACGATTTTCACTGTTTTCTTGAGGATATGCTCTACTGAGCGCGTCAGCCATAGTACATTGTCGGACCCGGTCTGTACTGAATTTAAAGATTGATATTTCTGCAACCGAAAAAAAGCCACCTAGTAACAATTCTCTGGAGTCGCTTTGGAAGCACTCAGGAGATTTTTTTATACAGATAATCTCCAGCGGCTTTTGGTCCGATTCTACTAAAACTTTACGGTCCATAGGTATATGTCTCAAACCTTCTCTACTCCGAACACACACAGCCAACAGTTCCTTTTCGATTTGAGCATAACGCTCTTCCGTCTTAGTCAAGGACCTCGAAGCATAACATATCGGGTGTCCATCCTGCATTAGAAATGACGCCTAACCCTGTCTGAGACGAATCGCATTGTAAGACGGTATCCTTTGAAAGGATCAAAGAATTTTAACACTGGAGCCTGCGTGTTAGTGCGTTTTTCACTTTTTCAAAATGCTGTGTCATGTTCACTATCCCATACAAACTCGGTATCATTTCTGTATTAAGTGTCTTAGAGGGTGTTGTGATTTCGGACATGTTTTGGAATGTGAATTTTCTGGACATAGTTCGTCATTCCCAGCAATCTTTGCTCATCCCTTTGTTTGATGGATTTAGGCATTTCTTTAATCGCTCGCGTTTTTCGGGGTCGATTTGTAAAACCTTCTCTCGAGATTATGTGTCCCATATACGCTACTCGCGATAGTCTTAACTTCTGTTTGTCTTGTTGAGCTTAAGATTTCTGCTCGTTACACCTTTGGAATGAACGCTTTCAAGTTGTATCTCATGATCTGTCAACGCATCCTCATCCTTCTCTCCTGAACCGTAAATCAATATATCATCGTGTATGGCACTTGACACAGTGTCAAACCTTCGCAACACACTCATCGATTCTTCGCTGGAATTCCTCGGGTGCCACCGAAATATGCCAAAAGGAATTCTTTTCAAACGAAATCTTCCGAAAGGGGTCCCAAACGTTGTTAACAAACTACTCGCTTCATCGAGTTTAACTAGGCCAGAAGCCATTTTTTGCATCTGCCACTGTGAATACCTTGGGCGTGTAGCTAAGTCTGGGCAACACATCATCCAATACTGGCATCGAGTAGTCATTTCGTTTGAGCGCTTTGTGTTTAACGGTTGAGGGTCTATACACAATCTGATTTTTCCTTGACGGTTTTGTAACAAAGACTAACGACGAAATCACAATCTGTCGGCAACTGTGACACGTTCGAGCACGTCCTTTTTCACCAAACGGTCTAATTCGTCCTTGGCCTTTGGTTTTGTTGCCTACAGGCAGTTTTCTCACCAGGTATTTTCGTCGGTTTAACAGTTTCTTCAATTTCTAAATGAAGTTTCTTCTCCCCCTCTTCCCCCCCCTGGCAAACAACCTTCACATTCAAACACACACAATGTTTTCATCAAGGTCAACTGATACTTATTTCCTTAGTATCATACCAAGTTTACGACATCATCACCCAACATTTATCTCCTGTTTTGTTATGGGATTTAATTATGATCAAAAATCCATTTCCTGTGTGTCAGCTGACCCTAGGATAGGGTGAACATATCCACTGTCGACGATCACATATTCAAACAATACTATTTTTCTCCTTTGTTCTAGGAATGATGGTTTCCAACTGTTCTCGTTCACCTCACAGGTTTTGTTGTGGTTTTGTTGAACATCTGTAGCTTTCTGTTATAGCTTTTCAGTTTCTTAAATTGACGTTATCATGGCTATGCACGTGCATAACCACGCCAACCCCCCACCCAACCAACCACATACCACCCCCACCCAAAACAACCACTGTGTTTACTCATTATGGTTAGGGGCCTAAAATGATGCATTAAGGTGCATGATGAAAAATACAACATTCGTTTCTTTCACTATCTAGTTGGAATATCAATGTTTTTAAATTGTTGATAACCTTGCTTCAACAATGCATTGATTCGCTTAGTCTTGCAATAACCCCCTAAGTACAAGTTCAGGACAGATAAACCATGGTCCAAGTGCATTTACAATTCTTCAAACACCAATATTGAGAACATATAATCGCTTTCCTCTTAACTGATTTCGTCACTTACTTAGTGCACGCGTTTCGACACCTAGTGACTTCTCAACAGAGAACTCCACGCGGCAAGCGTTTGTGTTTTCTTGGACGTTCAGGCTTACGCTCGCCTTTACATTTTACCTCAAAATGTCCTTTATCACCACATTTTCGGCATTTACGTCCTTATGGCAGGGGCAATACTTTCCTTCTTCCCTGTCGTGTTTTCGACCTCACGAAACTATCTCGTCTCGTCGGCATGGAATCGGTACATACTTTCTGTTAGGGACTCTATGTGGACGATGTTTTACGCTTCATTTAATGTACTTACCTCATTCATTTATTTCATTGGGACAGTAATCTTTTCATTAGTCCGGCAAATGTTCAAATATCACTTTTTTATGTCCAGTTTTCTATCTGGGAGTAGCTTCTTATCTAGTACCGTTGTTTTCAAGACCTATTACGTTTCATGTCGCGTTATCATTTCATCCTCATGTGTATCGTTCTTGCAGGTTTTAGACTTAGGGGATCGGCGTCGCGTGCAGACATACTTCGCATCGATTGTCTCAATGGGGTACCTTCGCTCCCTTTTGTTGAAACATTGTATCTTTCATAGTTGTCATTTGTTTGACCAAAACAGAAAAGTCTGTCAAATTTTCTTTTTAATCCTTTTCATTGTCTTCTTTATCTTATGCGTGATTCAAAATGTTTAAGAACATCATAGACCTTGGAGTGCTTCGCAGCTCCTATTCATGTTCTTTAATGTTAGCATTTCTTTAGCTCTTTTGATTTGTTTATGAGT
>NW_027188768.1:0-12111 GCF_041381155.1 Argopecten irradians | reverse complement strand
ATATCCATATCAATCAGCTGATTCTGATTGATATGGTAGCATTGTACTGGTATACTGTGAAACCTGTCTTATTCGACACCATATGAGAGCAACAGATAAGTCAGGGTGTAGGAAAGTCAGATATTGTTGTATACTATTGTTGCTATTGTTGAATACGGAACAGTTACAGATTGGATGTAGGGAAACCAGGTGACAGATTAGACCTATTTTTTGACCCTAAGTTATAATTTCCAAAATATTTTGCTTTCAACATATAAATGCATTATAATTCATGAACAATCATTCGAAAACATCATTAAGTTCCAACAAAACTGGACTAAACAGAAAATTGCCCCTCCTGTTTAACCCCCACAACTCACAAAGGACTTCGACCTGACCTTAATCATACGTCATATCATGATGTCCTAACCCACGGGTATCTGTAAACTAAAAAATAATGCTTATCAGTCATGGTCACCAGAGGGCCCAAATTGACACTCCTCTTTTCAAAACAAATACTATCATATTGTATAAGGAATATACTTTACCTGGTACTGTAAACCATTCTGTTTACACGGCAACTAGTTTTTTTGGTTCTTATTCCTGGCTCCTTTTCATATATGATAATTTAGTCGAGTCATTATATATGTGTATACATTGTTTATATATAAAATAAAAAAAAAGAAACTCGACACACTTAATGAACTATATACAAAGCATGTATGTTGGTAATTTCGAGGTTCGAAATTGAAGTGTGTCAAGTGAAGTGCTTGATGTGAAGTTAACACGGGGCACATGTACCGTATGTAAAAAACAATGCGGATGAAATCTATTGGGTTATTTTTGTTGTATTCACAATGAATAACTTAAGTGTTTTTTCTATAACCTGCACCTTTTACAATTTCGATAATTTTAGTCGAGTCATTAATTATTTTATTCCATTGTTTATAGATAAACCTAACGACCAAACTCAAACATTTAATCTGTAACAAAGAGTCTTTTTTCGATTTATATGTCTTTACATGAAAAAATGTTATAACAATGTATATACGGGATGTACATGTACATAGGTTGAGATAGAACTACATTTCACATGAGAAATAATTTGACAGTGTTTCATGTTGATAGTCATTGTTGAAAAAAATAAAATTTACCTAACGGGAGTAACATTGTAAAAATATATACTAACAGCACGTGTAGATATTTTGGTTTACAGTATTAGAGAACTTAAAAGTATACAAAGGTATATGACAATTTAGATTAAAAATGAATATGAATAGCATATATGTAATATGTAATTGCTCTTTGTACCCATGTAAATTCTCTTCAAAAATAAAATAAAAATACAAAAAAGAGCGTATTTGAGGGAATCCATCCTAGTGCTATAGGTATTAAAGAGGTCTGTAAACAATCCTTATGATTTGAGATTTAAAATATGACAAATGTACCTTAATCCATAAACCTTCATTATTTTCAACATATAAATCGATTTTCACGAATGCACCTTGGATATATAACCGGATGTGTGACGTAATGCAGTGATAAACGGAGCGTAACCGCTCTTAAACTAGTTAAGACTGTGGACAGGTAAAAACGTACACAAATCGCACACAGGTGAGTTATATAATCAATAAGCCTTTAAGTTATGATAGTGTGGAGTGTGGATCTTATAAGTCTATTTGTTATTGTGTTTTAATTTATAATATTAATGAAATGCTGTATTTTGTTGGATATTACAGTACGTTATATAGAAGCAATATGTCTGACATTTACCTACGTTACCTACCTATTTACCTTCCTAGTCAAGGGTACTCCGTAATTAAGGTGTACTTCCAGTTATTTCCACTGGTTTCGCCGTTATATACAGCAGTACTCATGACGAACTATTGGTATTATATCGTGCATTGTAGTACATATTCGTATATATCTGTATACAATGGGTACAATATCGATCATCTTAAAATGTGTAATATAGATTCTATATATATACATATGTTTGTTTGGTCGACGTTGCCGAGTACATCCATGCACTCTATGATTTTGCGTGTTAGTTGATATGACAAAATTTATTGGACTACTGCATAATGCGTCGGGCAAAAGATTTATCGTTCTGGGTTCGATCTGCATTGAGGATACATTTTATTTTATTTTTTATTTAAAATGTTATATATGTTTTCATATATTTTAATCTTTATCACATCGCATCTTTCATGATATATTTTCTTTTTTGTTTAAAATGTTATATATATTTACATATATTTTAATTTTTATCACATCGCATCAGCCACAATGTGTGTATGAGGTCAAAATGCTTTAATGGCAAAAACAGTTATTATCAATAGTATCTACCACATTACATACCAATGAAATTAATCAAATCAATAGCATTTTATTTAAGTGTCACATGCTCAATATATAAATATCTATATATAACAATCAAGCATATAATATACAAAGGCTTAAAACTAATATCAACATCCAGCCTTAAAACGCATACGAGACACTATTACACTTCAAACTGATTTTATCAAAAATACTAATATTTACATACATGTAATATCACGATAAAAATAACTTTACATCAAAAATTCGTAATAGATTGGCGGGAAAAGTAATTACCACATTGATTTAAGCATTAATTTTGTATATTTATATTTTTGCCCTGCTCATTCTTATACAGCTCTAACCGAGACGTACTTGGACTACAGTCGTCTCCCAGCAGCATAGCTGCCTATGTTCACGAAACAAAATGAATCAATGCCACACCAAGGTAATTGCGTTCATTGCATAGGGCCTCACTACCCGTCTCGAAGTGGGGTCTCGGATTTATTTCTATAAAGCAACGATCCGATTACAAAATCTTAACTTTTTTATCAAAATACTCAAGTTTTTTGTGTGAAGGTGCGGCTAAAATACCGCCAAACATATGGTAAATATAAACACACACCTTGGACTAGAACACACTTACACTTAAAATCTATTCATAAAAAGCCATCATATTGCGAAATATGAACAACATGAAAATTACACACGATCACGTATTTCCATAAACACGTAAACTGTAAAGTGAAACCACAAACTCTAAATGTGGCTGATAAGAAAAGAAGGGTCTTGTGGAGGAGGAGGAGGTTTTCTTGTTAAAAAGAGACAACAATCTGATACCCATATGACGTGCCTCGGAGCGTTTTAGGCTGTGATGATTTTTAAATGATTGGATACGTCCTCTAAAAGTGGGAGATCTATTGACTGTGCGAGCCCGCTGTAGGGGCCTACCCAAAGTTAAAGAGCCCATCGGGGTCACCATTTCCAGCTAAACGATTTCGAAAATTCGACAAACGGACGGACCCGGCGAACATCGGGATTTAATTGCATTAAACTATCAGATAATTATTATCAACAGAGGGGGCGAATAATTGAGTGGGCAAAAAAATTAGTCTCAGTCGAATATAGGAACTTTATTTTTGCCCTGCTCATTCTTATACCATTTGCGTCAACAGGAACTACTAACTTGGAGCCTACAATCGTTCTTTTACCTGCAGCAATATCTCCTGTATCACGACAAAATGAATCAACTGCAACAACAGTTAATCGCGACGCGTTTCATGGCTCCACCGCCCAGCGGTGTGGCCCTGGATTTATTAAATCAACTTAAAAGTGCGGAACTAAAATGCTTACACTTTTTTTATCAAAATATAAGTATGTTTGTGTGATATGTGCGGTCATATAAAATACCCCCTACACAGAGAACCTTGCCTTAAACGAAGAAATTAAGGCAGGGTGTATCGTCCGACCTCACCATCTGTCAGCAAACTGACCGACCAGGGATTTAACATGATATCGACTCCAAAATAATATTTTTATCTAAGACAATGCTTGCAATAATAATTCACTCCAAACAAAAATGTATACAACAAAATTAATGTGATGCGAGTGCAATCTAGAGCATATCAACGTATTGTGCAAATATCAAGTTATCTATGCAACTATGTTTCGATATCTAAGAAAATCTAATTGCATGACCCTAAACGGTGTCATTAATAATAAAAGAGCTATATAAAACATGTCAAGAATTACTACTCGGGAACTAGTTAATAACAGCAAGAAGTGGTTAGGTACTAACTAATTTGAAAGTACATAGTTGCAAAAACATTGCGAAATAAGTTGTATTTTTAAACAAAAAGCAATAATCTCAATAATCTTTCTCAAGTTAAATTATAAATTAACATGTTAAATAAAAAAATAACCTGAGTATTTGAATAAGCATAAAATAGTTGAAAGATGGACCAGACAAAAGACTAATATAAAAATCACTTGTTATCGGTAATTTATACGATAAAACAAATACAAACAGTATCTGACGGACATATCACAGATTTCCAACAAGAGCTAAGCCTTCATGATAGTGTCCCCACTAGTAATATTTTCTTTTATCAGTACGCGCGGCTATACTCTAAAAGTATAAAACAGGTGATCAAGTTGAATTGTCAACTCGGTTTACCGTCTACTGTTAACACGGAAAAACAAAAAAATCAACTGATACTTGGCGTGCCAGCCCACACTGTGGTCAAGTAGGTTTCCAATTAAAGAACAAAATGCAAATATACTGACCTGGGCGATATACTGACCTCGGCCGTAGCCGCCACTCCAAGGTCGTACATCTCTATTGTGTTCGACAGTAATAACCAAAAATGACAAATACTGAAGACTTCTGTGGCAAGTGCCAAGACCAACCTAAGCTGCGAGACCTACCATATCACGTACTATTAATAGACAAATACAAATACTATAGAAAAAAATCACACAACATGGCGGCGATTACTTACACTCCAGACCGTACCCCAACGTAAGCGTCTTCACTGACTCTATGTCTATAATCATAACTGTCATACTGGAGCTGCATTTTTATCAACAATAAGAGTATGACCTAGGGGGCGTGCCGCTCGATGTTTCTGTGATCTACAAAAGTAAACGTCTTTAATCACACATAATCACAACTACTAGAGGACCTATGTAGCGTGCCGCCACTGATGGTCTACAAGGTACAGTTAATCAAGGCAAATACAAAGATAAAGACCATGGCGACGAGCCGTCCACTGTGATGTACAAGTACAGTTATCATTACACAAATACAAAGGATAAAGGACCACTGGGCGTCGGCCGCCACTATACACGACGTGGGTCTAACTAAGTATCGTTTAATGAGCAAATACAAAAGATTATAAAACCTGGACAGCGTCGCACCAGTCTAGCCGCCACATGTAGTCTCCAAGATACAGTTACATATGAAAATACAACAGATAAAGGTGACCTGGGCGTGCCCGCCACTTGTGGTCCTACAAGTACAGTTAATAGCAAATACAAAGATAAACAGACTTGGTATCGTGCCGCCACTGTAGTCTACAAGTACACAGTTTAATTACAAATACAAAGATAAAGACTTGGGCGTTCGCCGCCACTGTAGTCTAACACAGCATACAGTAAATAGCAAAATACACCATATATATGACCTGGGCGTGCCGCCACTGTGATCTACGTATATATATATACAGGCTCAGCTAACAACAATAGACTATGACCCTGGGCGTGCCGCCACTGTGGTCTACAAGTACAGTAAATAACAAATACAAATTTAATGAATCCCTATATTTGAGCACATTGTCACTCTCATCTATGTTTTACGCTTCATGTTGCAGAGGTTTCTGAATGGGTTTTGTGTTCTACTAATGCTGGAGCTCTAATGTATTTTTTGAATGCGTCAGTTCTCCATCGACCAAGAAGACGTATTTGTGCCATCTGAAAAAACCTTGAGATACGCTGCAAATGAAGCACCCCCCAATCCTAAAAGACTGTGACCCTTATATCTTGAACTATCTAAATCACAAAAAGACAAACAACACGGTACAAGACATGTTTCAAATTTCTTCCTTAGAAAAGGAACACCTTCCTAGTCGAGAAACAAACAACCAGCACAGACACCCCTAACTTTCAAGTATTGTTGCATTTGCAGCTACTATGGACAAGAAGGTGAATTTGGGAGGCAATCAATTGTAACTGTGTGTGATATCCCAGAATAATTGTGCGTTGAAATGACCGAAACACCACAAAGCATTTTGATGAGTCTGTCCCTCGCTTTGCTGAAAGGTGACATCATCAACTTGTAGCACATTTTTTAAGTTGCTTTTGTTATATGTAAGGAGCTCACCCATGCGTGCTAGACCATAGAATGCTGTCGTGTAAACTGCTTTGACTAAAATTCTATCGTACAAGTCTCAGTACACACTGCTTCTAAAGCAGCACACGCACATGTTTAGCAATAAATACCTCTGTGATAGGTAACCTGTGCATCAAATGAAGGAGCCAAGCGCGCTATCTCCATGTAGGTAGCTTCTCCGAACCAAAAATTCCTTAGTGGGATCCTCCCATCCTTGCAGTTATATGTATGTAAGCTAATGCTGAAAATTCTGAAGCAATCGTGCTATGTGCTTTCACGTTTGCCTTAAACTCATGAGCTTACAAATAATGCCCACAACTGCATATGGAACTGGAAACTGAAAGGTGCCTCCCAAAGAACTTGATCCCAAACTGTACGAAATTTCAATTATAGACTTGTCATATAATTTTGAGGACGCGCTGAGCAAGTGACGCATTCACCAGAGTTGCATCTTAATGTTGGAGAGAATTTGGATTGTCTGCTACTGGAAGTGGTACTGTAGTGGGTTGTTTGTCTGCTAGACGCAATCAACGTCTTGAATCGCTCGATCTGCAAACGAGACAAAGCATCAGCCAATACATTTTGAACACCCGGCACATGACTTGCCCTTAAAAAGAATGATATTAAATCTTAAGCAAGTCAATAACTAATGACCTAAGCATACCCCATTATTATAGGATCGCGGAAGATTTTGGAATGCAAGATGGATACAAGTGCTTGATTGTGCGGTGTATAACCATATCGCTTGATTAGCCAATAACATCACCCCATGTTGTAAACTGCTACAACGATAGGTGGAATAACTCTAAGCTGCGTAATATGTGGTTTTGACTAGCCCATCAATCCCAAGTTCCATATAACCATGATTTGTCCAGGATTGCCCCAAAACCAATTGTAGATGAAGCATCATATATAAATTTCAGTGTGTCGGAGGTTGCCCAGTGGTCTGACAAAAAGAAATTACACAACCATATAAAGTTTCTCTCTAGAAATAACTCCCACATTTCAAGGTCTGCGCGACTGGCATTGGTAAGCCTAACATCTTGTAACTTGACCGTTTTCACAACCCATTTTGTTAGAATCCTCCTATGAGTCGAACGGAGAAATGTACGACCTGTTAGGACAACACTTGTATACAAACTGTAGTGTGCCTATAATTAGACTGAAGCTCTTTTAAGTGTTACTTTTTTCCTAACCTTAAAAACGTTTTACACATTTCCTGGCATCTCACTAATTTGTCAAGGGCAGACGTGATTCCATTAAAATACCGTCTAATGTTTATGCCTAAAAACGGTAAAACTTGTTCAGGCCCGAACGTTTTATCTGCCGCTAATGGTACCCCTAATAACGAGCAAATGTATCTGAAAGTCAGATAAAGCCATGTCTGCATGTATCATAAGTTTGCTCAATAAATAAGAAATCATCTAAAACATGAACTATGGCTGATGCTATTGCCCACGTTGCAATGCTATCCATTCTACAGGCATTGCTAAACTCTTCAAAAATTCTACAACTCTCTGCTAAGCCCATTGGTAGGCACCGATCAAAATAAAACTGACGCCTTCCATGTAAACCCAACAAATGCCCTCTGACTGGGGGGATGTATAGGAATTGTATACGGAATGCAGACTCGATGTCTGTCTTGGCCATAAATGGATTGTGGTAGAGCTATTAGAAAAGAGATAGCATTTTGAATATTGTGGTATTGTACTGAGGAGTATGTAGAATCAATGCCATCATTTTACGGAATCACCTTCTCCTCTTCGGGAGAGCTCAGGTGATGAAATTAACCTAAATTCTCCTGGAATTTTTTTCTTAGGTACAACACCCAAAGGACTGATGTGGAAATGGTCATAAAGGAAACAATTTGAAAGGACCTGCTATCCGTGATGCTAAAAGCCTCTTTACCCCAATTTCTTATCAATATCGTTTCAGGAATGTTCCAATGCAGACTTAAAGATTGTTACAAAATTTTTTGATGGAGTATAGCCTTCGAAATGAAATCGAAAACCATGACGAAAACCATTAACAAAATAAGAAAGGGCTTTTTCGGGGTCATATGAGCCGCGTAAACACATTCTTCCTAATCGATCCCGCATTAACTGGAGTTATTATTTCGCGGTCATGGTAAATCGGTTACCTGTTCCGAATTTGATGACGCCCCGAAACTGGCAGGGGAGTAATGCCTGTGTTGTCCTCTAAAGGACGAAAATTCTGCATCGCACGCGGAGGTGGCCCTTGATACTGCTTTTGACCATGCAGAACGGGACAATTACAGCCCCGCGTGTTTTGGCACCACACGTACCCGACGCATTTATGTGCGTATTTGCATCCATTGCAAAACTCAACCCCTGGCAAACCGATGGCAAGATACCGGGTACCTGTTTTTGCTTGGTTTGCATTCTGAGATGGTCGACGCGAAACCGCCTCATTCCACAATTCCATCTGAATGATGTCCCACGGCATGGAATTCGGTGCATTCGCGCGCAACTGTCGGAAATTTATTATCATAAAATCTCCAGTCTGCATTCTTTGCAGGCCAACTGGCGAACAAGGGACTGGTATTTCAAAATACCCGAAAAAGCCTCTGGATATTTAACACAATAAACGGCCATAAATATATTAAATTTGATTGGGTCCATTCATCAATAGATAGAGTTTTAGATTTTTGGCTGCTTCTGCACCCACTCTAGCGACTGGTTTGCTGACTTCGTTCACGTTTTAACCAAAAGCTGCTAGTGAATCTGCATGCTTCTGTCAGTAATAGAAGACAACTCCACAAAAGAATGTGACCAAACATTTTGTCCTTGTTCTTATCAGGCACTCTTCTGGCATGTAGTGAATAGCCACAGAGTGAAACTGCGACCCAATGTCCTACATTACTTTGAGACGCCAACTGTTAATGCAGGTAACAACTGAAGGCAACCCACCAATGAAAGCTAGCAAGCATACTAGTTTGGTCAGTCATGGAAGCTGTATTTGTTGGTGTGTTGATCAAGTACTGCTTGCCTGTTTGACCGTCTGGCTGTCTGTAGGTGGATGTTTGGGGTACCAAATTGGCCCTGGCTTCCATCAATCCCTCTTGGAAGGCTTCTTTTAATAAATTTTTTAGTGTAACTGAATCAATTGTTATTTGAGAGTAGACCCGGAAGTGGGGGTGGCAATGGCTGGGCCTGGCTTTCACATCATTAGGAATGGCTCCACTCTCTGTTGATATGTTTTGCAGGAGCCCCATTGGCTACTTCGGATACCCCCGAGGGTCGATCCCTCACTTGTGAAAGTACTGCTGTGCGGAGTCATTTTCGGACTGAATGGTGTCTGTGTTAACTCTTTTGCTTTTTTGGATTGTACCAACTGGTTTCTTATTGCTGCTTGGCGTTTAGGGAGGCATGGCTGAATTATAAAAAAGAACATCAGCAGCAGTGTGTGAGAGACAGCAAACATGACACTGATATATTAGATAAAATAATGAAGCCAATACCCCCCTATTAAATAAATTATATAAATATATAATAATATTTTTTAGTTTTTTTTTTTTCTTTTATATTTTTTTTTTAGATATGAGATACAGATTAAGTTATTTAAATAAATGTTAAAGTGATTTTACAGTACAGCTCGTCGAAAACAACAAAAGTATCTATCTTGCTTAAGTTAGTATACACGATAATAATAAATGAAATATTGAGCAGCTACTTTCTATTATATGTGTATCTATGTATAATATACATTTAAACAAACACTGTAAGACTTATGTCCTCCATAAAAACACTGATCTTCAGAGTGTACTATTCCTTAATTTAATATTTAATAAAGATATATATAAACGCGGGTGGGCACTGCTCCTTGTATAAATATGTTATAGGATAGCTTTATATAGTATAATAATATGACAACCTATATCATAATAAAATATAAAAAAAATGTACACAACAAAGCAACCCCGACTTAACAACCTCGATAAAATTATCGAGTATGGCGTATCTGTTATAGCACAAACCAGGATCCTTTAGGTTCAAAACTGGTTTTTTTTTTTTTTTTTTTTTAAAGGGCAAAACTTTTTTTTTTTTTTTTTTTTATTTTAAAGACTATTATACCAAAACAAGACCCGGGGAAGCTGTGTACAGAATAAAACTCAAGTGAAGTCCTTAATATATATGCAGCCAGTGCAGAACAGAAGATCAGTGGTGGAACTTCTTTTTAATAAAACTTACAATTAATGAGTACTAATAAAAAATAAAAATTAAATGACAAATCCCTTTATATAAGAAAAGCATCCAAGTGCTAAAATATTTGTCCAATTATGTATAACAATTTCTAACTAAAGTAAAACATAAACCCTGGTAGATAATAGTATGCTCATTTGCTCAACAGGAAAGTAACTACTAAAACTTAGATCACATTTTGGTTCAAAAGGGAGGTAACTACAACACTGCGTCTCCTGTTAAGGTGACATGTTACATCAAAAGGAAGTAACATACGTCTACCATCATGTATATCTCCGTTCAAAGGGATGTAACAAATTCTTCAAACTCTCACTCGAGATAACGCATTAAGAACACAAACTCTTAATTGACCTATGGAATGGCTTCATGTTCTTGAAATGAACCCCATCTTCACTCAATAATGCATGTTCGTTCCAAATTGAAGGAAGAAAAAGGGAGACAATGTGACCAAAAGACAATAAATGTGTTCTGCATGTAGACGGAGAGGAAAGCAAGGCATTGACTCTGGCGACACGATCATTGTAAAATAGCAACCGAAACATCACCCTTGTGCTAATCGCGTTTTTCGCTTCCGTTCAAATAAAGTCACACATCGTAAACAAACACGAACCTCCAAGCGTGCTAAAAGGCATGTTGCTAAACTCGAGATCAATGCCATCAGCAACACGATCGGCATTGGGCTGAGTGGGTACACTCAAATCGTTACCTCCAATTTGTAGGCAAACTGCATCGTAGCGATTCCCCGCAAAAATACGTTTGAGGGCTGATCGAATACGACACGATCTGAGCTCCCCGGCAAGCCATGAAAGGTGACGTAATCCCGATCGAGACCTAAATTAGCCTGCCCCGTGTAAGTCCTGCATAACGCTCTAAACGCGCTATGAAACCCGCGCAACACCAAAGCTTTTCCCTCGAACCTGCCATAAAAAATCTTGAATAAAAACCGTTAAACCGAGCAGTATAACCTCTCAAAATAAACACAAAAGGATACAAATAATGTAAACAATGGTAAATTACTCACTTGCTTTGTCCAAATATTTTTGTTAAATGAGAACAATTGAGCCATTACTCTGGAGCGTTTTTGGCTGTGAAGATTTTTAAAGATGGCGTCTCTATAAGGGGTTAGCTGTGGGGCCGCTGTGGGGTCTACCCAAAGGTAAAGTGCCCACGGGGGTCACCAGTCAGCTAAAATTTCGAAATCGACAAACGGACGGACCGAAACTCGGGATTAATGATTAAACTATCAAATAAATATTATAAAGAGGGGCGAATAATTGTGAGCAAAAAATTGTCTATAAAAATATTGACGTTTATATATAAATTAACTTCAGTTTAAATACAACAAAATACTTCAACAAAAAATGTTATTAATAGTCCCCATGATTACAATTATAATTAATCCATTCATCTAACTTAGTCCACTTTTCATGATACATGTGGTAGGCCTATTTATAAGTATACACTTGTAAGCCCAGGGGTCCATCCCCACAACCTACAGGTAAGTGTGACATCATTGTGTATTACCTGAGCAAACCCATAGGTACCAATGGGTTAGCTGGATTGACTATACACTTCTCAGGACTATAATGTATATTTTCTAGGGTGCAGTATATCAATAATTATACCTGCATAAAGGGGGGGTCACTACTTTTATATGGGGCGGGGCATATTTTATCGTGCACACCGGCTCCCAGCTGT
>NW_027188767.1:0-12149 GCF_041381155.1 Argopecten irradians | reverse complement strand
CCAATGCTAAAATATACGACAAATGAATTAAACGGAACACACATTTTGAATAAATACGGAAATGTTTTATTTTTGCCTACCTTATGAGGTGGCCCGGAGTAATCATCGGAGTTATGGCTTCAAAATCATGCTTTACAACATGATTCTTTTCATGCAACATGCAGGATGGCGTTCGCAACCAACACATTAATTTGTCAGTCTTTTGACTAGGCATAAACTACGGTCAACGTTAAAAACTTCCATCTTCTAAGTACGGTCAAATACATATCTTGTACGCTCAAAATGTTGACTCGTACCGCTAGGTTATAAACTCCGATATACAAGTCCTGTATAATACCTAAATCATAGCTTGGGCTTTATAGTTATGGGCTGCCATTTGCTTACTAAGGGAGTTAATTTACCGGAAGTAGGTCATAAGGGACGGCTACTACACAACACATCTGTAACTCGATCGAACGTAGCTCAAATTCTCAGCTAAACCGGTCGTTAGGACTCAACTCTGACGGTGAGCTAGAAATGACGCGGTCGCTAGCCGCATTAGGACAGGTGGTCATTATGCAGAGTGTCACGCCACCCCGCCCTAATTTATAGTAACAAATGCACTCTCAAAGGAGTTTAAAACAACACTTGAGTCGTTATATGGACAAGGCGGCGACATGATGTTTACGTTAAGAGCTTAGTCTAGAGCAGGTTTGACTGTACACAAGTTTGTTGCGCTCAAGCAATGTATTTCAAACTATTTTTCATTATAAAATAGAACTTTCACTAGACCTTTTTGAAGTTCATGTTCTTACACATACAAACGCCTAGCTGTCTCCTTCACATTTTTTAGTCACTTTTTTTCATGTGGATCATTCCTTTGAAAATCCATTTTCTTATTTTTTCAATCAATCACCTACATAAGTACAGTATCAGTACTTTTTAAAATGGATATATGTACGGTACCATTTTTTTAAAACAGGTAACAAATTCAAAGTTCAAACAGTCTCCTATACATGTGCATCTAAAGACATAATCATGCTGAGTATTTCCGTAATTACTACTTGGATGTTATTGATATAATATTAAATGCGTCAGCAAAAAAAAAAAAAAACTCTCGTATTGACTATATTTATGTAATGGGGTACTATCATATGTATATGTAGCAGTAAACATGTCTATGTTCTTTGTGTTGGTCTCATTATATAACTTTGAAAATACCATATTTGGATTTTTTGTGATGTATCAAACCCTAAAGTTTGTAACTATTCCTATGTATAATGTGACCATTTTTTTCTTCATTTTTGTTTGCTCGTATGCAAATAAATACAACTTGACTGACACTTGGTTATTTTTTTTCACTAGATGATCATGATCACATTTAAAGAGACAAACGAAAAAATTATACATTCACATCAGACCAAATTGTTTCTATTACAATGATTTAACATTACTGTATTATCTGCCGCATAAAGGTGCCACCTGCTCCACTTTTCTGGGAAGCTGAAGTTGTATTAACGCCCACTCAATCCCATATGGATTTTCACAACAATGTTTTAACATACGTGCAATATACTTCCGACTTCAAGCATTCAATTTCGTAACATTTCTGGAATATTCATTTTTTATAAAGTTTAAAAATGAAATTATTGGGGATATATACACAAATTTATTTTTATGACAACACCACAGACTGTGTTCTTTACTTTCTGATTTTAGAGATTATGGTGTGCTTTGATAATTGTAATTCATACAAGTTAAGTCTCATTTCAGGTATTCTGCATATACACCGTTTACAACTCTGCCATAACAGTAAAGTCCACAAATAGCCTTTTCATTACAAATACACTGTTTTAATCTCTAACAATTCTTAATGATTCTTAATGATTGTTTTCCAGCACATGCTCCTGAATGGATCCTTATAATCGTACTTAACTTTGCTGGACTCACTCCACTGTTATTTAATTTTTTATTTTAGTACTTACAAATTATGATGATTTATGGGCAATCATCACTTCTTACCTTAAATGTGTGTGATTTTGATATTATAGTCTTTTCAAACTGGAAAGCTAAGTAGTCACAACATGGGAAAACTAAGTTGACAATTAATAGTAATTAATAAAGAACTCAAACTCATGATCTGAGAATTAAGATTATGATGGCCCACCCAAATCAATATAAACAATTTTATTTTTCACTTTGTTTATGCAAAGGAGATATGGAGTTAAGCACTTGGCTAAGCCGCCATTTTGGTTTGTTTTGGGTTGTTAGACACAAAGACACTTCATATTATTAAAACACACAAATTTAGGAAGCTTTTTTCTGAACAGTATTTGTTGATATATTAGGAAAAGTTATTGGGACATCAAAAAATCAACACATATAACCTATATTTTCACCAAGTACATCATGTAATAAAACGTTATTCAGGAGCTGTCCTTCATTAGCAAAATAACATGCTGTTGCCTACCTTCCATTTCCAGAATGCACCACAACACATCCGGACCTTTACCGGTTACAGGGTTAATAATATATGTGTTCAAATCCCACCAGACACCACTTATTTTTTTATTTTTTTTTTTAAATTTTCATTTGTTTTATTGTATTTTGTGAAATAAATAATAACCTGAGTTATTAATTTAAAATTGCATTTGTAAGAACTATTTGGTATTGATTATTAATTATTGCTATCCTTGCTGTTTACAGTAGACAACACAGTTTTTTTTTTCATGGTGAAGGAGCTTTGGAGCAATTTTCTTGAAATATAAAACTAATTTCATCATCAACCTATTTGACAATATTAAGAACATATTTAAAAACGAAATATATCACACTGAAACATCAGTCACATGACAGCCTAAGCAATACTGTAGGTAATATTGTTTGAGTCGATAGCACAGTTTGTGTGGCACAAGTATTGGCAAATGTCACATACCTCGCGAGAATGATCCTGAGGCTCATTGCAGATAAAAACTCATTGCGTGTTGCTGTCCATATCTATTTCATCGACGGTTAGCACATACATGGCAAAATCTTGGATTGTGTGTTCCGGGAATATAGTAACCGGGTAATTAATCAAGAAAATCAGAAGATGGATGCCTGTCGGCCATCTTGTTGACAGATCAGTCCCAAAATGCGATATGCACAATTATGACCCTTGAAAGAGCCTACAGATGAAATATGAGACAGATCCCTTCAGTACTTTCTGAGAAATAATTAGCGATAGCAAATATTTACCATCAAAATCCAAGATGGCTGCCTGTCGGGCCATCTTGTCATCCGATCGATCCCAAATTGCATTATGCACAAATAAGGCCTAAAGTGAACATACACCTGAAAATTGAGACAGATCCCTTTTGTACTCTTAGAGAAATTAGCACGGTAACAAATTTCAATTATCGAAATCACAAGATGGGCTGCCCGTCGGCCATCTTGTTGACGGATCAGTCCCAAAATGCAATAAGCACAACTATGACCCATGGAGAGCTGCTTATATATGAAATTTGAGACAGATCCCTCAAGCACTTTCTGAGAAATAGCGATAACAAACTTTTATTATCAAATTCCAAGATGGCCACCTGTCGGCCATCTTGGTTGACCAATTAGATCAAAAAATGCAATATGCATAAACTAAGGTCCTATAGGTAACCTATACATTGAAATTTGAGAAAGAAGATCCCTTTCTGTAGTTACTGAGGAAAATACGCGTTAACAAGTCTCTAAATTGTTACAAACGGAACGGCCCATCGGCATCGGGCATAGGACGAAGGACGGCCGGAACGGCGATCAGTCGGACTGACGGGATGGATCGGAAGGAAAGGCGGGACGGACGCCACGGGACCACGGAAGACGACGAAATGCGTTAGTGATTTCGCCCACACATACAATTAGATTGGTGGGAATAAAAATTTGATAGTGATTGGAGTAATGACCATCTTTATTGTAGGTAATTTCAAGAATGCTCTGTTAGTAATAAATGATCATTATTTTTATATGAAATCAATGTTTGGGAAAATTAGGAATTAAGAAAGGTCATCGACTCAGTAAATAAACTTTTTCACTGTACCTTGTTGGGATATCCTGGTTTGTGTGTTTCGAGTCCAAGGTGGAGTTGTTCAACACACCAGTGCAATTCTCGTAAAAACTGCTCCTCTGTTGTCTGTCGAAATAGAACATACAATAAAAATTTGAATTTCTTGATCTTCCATGAAGGTCTTAGTCATTCATTTGAACAAACTTAAAAGCCTTTCATCTCAGCGATTCTACAGACCCAATATAGAGTCTTCATGCAACTTGGTATTTTAATTGGTTTCTATAAAGGTAAAAGTTGACATCTGCAAGGACAGTCAACGTACATTGTACCATGGTATAAGCTCACTTGCATGAAGCCAAGAGTTAAAAATGTTTTTTTTTTTTCAGAATGAAAATAAAATATCAAATTTATGCGATGCAACTTTGAACCACTTGATTCTAGCAGAAACATATATATACACAAATATTTCTGATTCCAGGACTTTCAACGAGGCTAAAGACAGATTTAGCATTTTATTTTCATTTATTTATTTTAATATTTCTTTTAAATTTTTAATTAGTTTCTGATGAAATTTTAATTTCATTGGTAAAGCTTTCATCAATGGAACTTTTACATGAACTGAAAATTCACATTATTTTGAAAATATCAATGCGAAATTTTCATTTCCGGATTTATCGGACAGTTCGACCCGAATTTTAGTTTTAGAATGGTGCCGTCCTCTTCAAAAAGTTTGCCCTGTAGTTCTGCAGCAGGATACATGGATTTTTGAAAATTATGTCCGATGGCTTACGGTCATTAACGAGTGAGGTAAACAATGAAAGAATTAACATATTTCAAAAGGAAAGGGTAAAAAGTATGGGGGGTACTGAATTCAAATACATATAACCCATTTTCCGATAAGTAAACCGAAAATGATGTCTACGTGGGCTTCTTTCACTTTGGCAGCAGACCGGCCAACAGGACACAATGGCATTGTGAGGGACAGAGCGGGAACGGTGATGTACATTTTATGTTATAGTTAGGTCTAATCAAATAAGATTTTGTACGTATATTTGTATACAAAATACGCTTTGCATATGGTCCTTGCTAAAATTGGTGTCTCGAACGTTTTTCTGTGATATCTCAATGGAACACATACATTGTATGATTTTAATATTCATAGGTTTATAATCCTAATGTTTGGGCACATGATAGGACCAGTTATGCCATGTGGTATGTTCATATAGATGAAGGTCAATGAAAACCATTTACACGAAGAAGAATAATCCCAAACTTTACTCCGATCGTTTGTCATTTATTTTCATTTGCATACGTATAGTCATGCATATCTTTAGTCTTGACAAATGATATTACATCACAATCTTTGTTATTATGATCAAAAAAACTTTAAGTACAAAAAATGGTACATAAGATTTATCGGTTGTAATGTCAGAGATCACTTGATCCTTATAAACAAGAATTTCTGTAAGGATCCTAATTTTACTTGATACCAGTATTAAATAGGGGCAAAAGAAGTAATTCTACTCTTTGATGACAATAATTCTCAAGACTTTTTGTACGGCAATCTTCCCCTTTATCAAGACACCAAAAATATAAATCGAATTTACAGGTAAATAGGGGTCGGTCACAATAACATGTACAAAATGTAAACAAATATTACAAATAGGGCACCACAGATACAATCAAAGACAAGGGCATGATCCCTTTGGTCTCAGTCACTATTTTGCAGTAATTGTGTCGTATATATTTCTGGTTGAAAACATGGATCATTTTATTCTACAATGATAAATGTGCAATATAATTAATATTAAAGCTGACTCAGAAAAACAGCTTTTCTTTGTGTTACTAAGGCCCCGCCAAGAGGACAAAAGTGGTGACCTGATTATTTGAGGAAGTGTGGATGTTGGAGTCACTCAGAACATGTCCAGAGTTTGCTTTCTATTGCGGCGTCCTTGATTACGATAGACAAATTAGATAGATTATTGGACTAGTGGCATTTCAAGAATGGAAGGTATTTGTTAAACTGAAATTTTTAACTACCAACACTTCTTTTATTTTTTGATTGGACCGCATCTATAAAAACGACAGTTGTTATGGCAGTTGATCCAATGATTCTGGGTTATTAATATGGTTCATTAAATGTGGCTGTGGGTATGATTAAATAAACATTCCGGATAATTGCTATTGCTAATATTTCTATTTTACTAAATATTCGGGGATACATTAGATGTTCTTGAATCTGTTTTATGTTTTAGTTGAAAATAAACATATGGAAGACTTGAATCATGTCTTTTATCTGCTGAGATTATTACCTAATATTTGACGTTTTATTACAAAAGCAGTTGCATTTCTCCAGGTCTAATTCACATTCAATTTTGAATACTATAACTTTTATACCCTAGACCACAGTGGAGGGGTTTCTCGAAAGGTCAAAAGATAATCAACAAAGAGACGATTTTAGTGACGGTGCTAAACTGAACCTTGCACTGCTTCAGGAGAGAATTCAGAACCTTCCTGTCAGCCGCTGCAAAGTTTAAGGGGTAAGTTTATACAATGAGCAAAACTATTGTTTGTTTGTTGGGGTGTGTGATTAATTAAAAAGTTCTCCTAATTAAAAGCTTTGTTGGCATGTAAGGACGGCCGCCCATGGATGCGGAGTGTTTGCGTGTATGTTTTTGCGTGGTGCGGTGTTTTGGGAAGAGAATGGTGTATGTTTCAATGTAGTGTCTTCTTGTATAGTGGATACTGTTGCCTTTTTTAAAAGTGGCATTTCACTGAAAGCAATTGCTAGCCGAAAGAAACCCAACGCAAAAACACAACCCCCACCGGTCACTTATATACTGTTAACCGGGGTTAGTCGATACAGTGTTTTCCACTCCTGGTATGACTGGAACGCATATGAAGGAGCTAGAATCATACCACTGTTATAAGGACGTTGGTGTGTCTCGAGCCAGGGGACTGAAAAACCCAGGAGACTTCATCACAGGGGGCGGCGAAGAACGCTTCAAACTCAACGGCCAAAAAGTGAGGCGGTGCGAGGGTTGCCAAAGGGAAGGCAGTAGGAATGATATATGTCCAGTTAGGAAGAAAGAGAATAAAAATATCGATCCTATATTTAGTACGCCTTTTACGTTCATGCAATGGGGGCTGACTGGGTACAATTCTAACGGCACCCTTACCTGCAATGATACTGCTCGAACAATTTTGATATCTTAGAGGACTGCATGGTGGCCATTCTACTGTGCAGAACACATCACAAGATGTGATTTAAATTCATTATAAAGTTATATTTTATTCAAGACATTTCAGTTTATCGTTTTCTCAAATCAATCCATTTTTGTTTGTATTCCATTCTCTTTGGCAAAAATGTATTTTTTTTTTTTTTATTTTTTATTCTTTTTTATAAACGATGGTGTTTCCTAATAACCATTCCAAATTATGCGTGTTCATAATGATGTCCACCTACTGCTGAGCTTTTCCAAGTTTGAAATGGAGTCTGAAATACAAGGTATCTACATAGATAGACCTCAAAATGTTACCCCAAGACAGAGTGAGTTAGTAAACCCCCAGACAGGTGAGTTTTATAATGTTAAAAGACCAGACAGAGGAGTTCATTTGTTACCCAGACAGGTGAGTATGTGTTTAGTAAAACCCCAGACAGGTGAATTAGTAAACCCCTGGGATCAGGTGAGGTTAGGTAAAAGAATTTTTACACATCAGTCTTACAGAAATACAGCGTTCCATAAATCAAGGAGTTTTTTATATTTGTCTGTCATTCTACCATTTACCACGCCAATATCTCTAGTTTTAAAAGGATCCGCTATTTTGCACTCAATAACCCATGCTATTGTTTGTCCTTCTGCACTTATATGACCTGTGGTTGTACCCAATAAAATGTAACTTGGTGACCTTTTCCCTGTTGCCTTATTGTCTTAATTTGATTGAGTGGAAGTTTTTACATTGTTAATATTAATTCATACTTACTACTAACATGTCCTTTTGAATACATGCACTACGTCATGCTGGGTTGCGAGGTTCGAATTCCTTTTGGGACAGTTTGCAGGTACTGTCCACTGGTCAGTTGGCTTTTTTCTGGTTCTCTGGTTTTTCTCCACCAACTTTAAACCTGTCACATCCTTTAAATCGGACAAAGGTTGTTAGATAGGAAGTTGGACAACTATTTCAAAGCCAAACCAAAACCAAATCATTTGTTTTTTCAATTTTTCAGATTTCACAAAGTCCGAGAGGAGAGATGTGTGAAGAAGGAATTAGGGGACAGGTTATATGAATCACATGGTATATATGGTTAAGTATCAAATTTCATGGTTGGGGGCAATACCACCAGGGTCCAAGGTATTTTATTTATCTACATTGATTACCATCATCACCTGTTCAGCTACTTTTGATAAATGGGGACAATGCATTATGTCTCTTCAGACATTTTAATGTATTTTTTGATGTTATAACATATTTACTAGTGTAGGTAACATATGATGGTAATCTGCCAGTTCTCCTTCTAATTTGCCCAATATCTGTGGTGGAATTTTGGTTAAATTCTTATTCAGAATGAAACAATCTCCAAATGTCTGTCTCCTGGGATTGAAGTCTCTGACCACCAGATCAACATCATGGACAATACAGAGGAATGCTGGATTACCATATACAATACAACGTTTCATAGTCACCATTCCGGAAGGTGGTGGAGGGCATTTCTCCAAGAATAAATTGTAAGTATATGACAAATAAAAAACCTTAATTTTGTTTCATCACACTTTAATCCAGGGCTTGATATTTTCATAAAAATGTGGAGTCACTTAACTTCCTTCATGTTTTTCCTTTCTTTGCTTCAGTTTCTTGAAGTCCATGTTACTGTAGAGATTGAAAAACATTTTATTCTTTTCCTTGAAATACTTTTACTTAATTTAGCCATATAAATTCATCAAGAAGACCCCAATGCTCTTTCTCTGCCAGAAAGATGGTTGTGTGCAACATTCCTCATACAAACATGGTAAGGACGTGGAGTTGATAGTATTATAAAAATAACTAATTTTCTTGTTTTTTAGTCTGAATAGGAAAAATTTTCACCCTGAAAAATACTGTGCTATATGTAAAGGTCCGTGATATATTGATTGTTTCAAAACATCACTGCATTGTACATCTTTTTACTACCTTTTATGTATTTGAAAACGTCACCCCTGTTATTTATTATTATATTGGTTTCTAGGTTGGGTGCTGAGGTGAGGAAGCAGATATCTTATGTGTTAGTGGAAAGCTTCAATCCCTGCCTTTTTAGTTCTTCGAGACTTATCTCTCTGTCTGTATTGTATATGATACATCTCTGTTTGTAACATATCCTACTGTAACGGTTACTCCCTGATATTTACACAGTTTTAAAGGATTTTTTGCGTCTAAATTGAAAGTCATGGTTCCTCATTTAATTTCAAAAGATGCTCCCTATACTTAGCTTTCATTGTTATGTTGTGCATTCCAAAAACTTTTTGTGAGGATTTGACAGAAATGATTTTAATTATCTGGTTATATAATCTATACTACATTATATACTTTGAGGTAATTTAATTACTTAACTGGCCCTAATGGAATTATATGTGGGTGTGTGAACATTTCACATCATGGATTTGTCACAGAGACATGCATAGACTTAGGTATAGAATACTTTAAAATTATCAACCATGTAAACAAGCTGTTAAAACTATATGAATTGTATTTATTGGCCCTAAGGACAAACAAGTGATCATGATATGGGAGAAATTTGAGTATTTGGAGAAAACCACAGGTTTTGGAACATTTGGCCCCTACCTTTAAATAATCTGTGTCATTACCATGTAAAAACCTAACCACAAATCTAGAAGTTAATTTCCATCATCCCTCTAAAACAATACATAAAAGACATTTTCTGTATGCACAGGTATATATGAAAGAAAACCCGGCCCTGTAATAGGTGGTGAGTGTACACTTCCTAACGGACAGAGTTACTACCAGAAATGTCTAACCTTCCACACCTCCACCAGCCTCACCCCACAGGAGATCCATCAGCTTGGTCTGCAGGAGGTCGAGAGGATTTCAAAAGCCATGCAGAAAATATCAATGGAGGAGGGATTTGGTTCCAATGTCCAGCGCTTCATGAACCACATCAAGAACAGCAAGCAATATTACTACCAAACTGAGGTGATTTATGTACAAAGAATTGAAAAGGACCACCAGTTTTATAAGATCATTTCTTTCTCAGAGTCCAAAATGGTCGATATCAACACAGTGCGTCTGTCTTATAACGGCCACTTGGTTATCAAGACTTTTTTTTTCTTTGTACCTTGGATGGTCTTATACACAAGGTTGACTGTACCATAAAAATAAACTCAACTGAAGCCTCTTAAATTATTAAACTTTCTACACGTTTCAATGGACTTTCAAACTGTACATGTCTATCAAATTCCTTTGATTGTTTATTCATGAAAATGAACGCTCAAGAGATTTTGGCCACTGCATATTTTGATGTGCTAAATCTCTTCAGTCCAGAAATTTACAACTCTCCTGTCATTTTCCTTTGAGAACAGGAAGAGTTGTTGTCAGGTATTAAAGACATCTGCACAAACAGAATACGACCCAAACTCTCACAGCTGTTCAAGACTGTCCCTGATGTTGATATGAAGTAAGTTTGATCATTTTTGGAGCATGAACCTACTCTTTGTATTTGAATGAAGCTGAGGTTCAGTTTTGTTGTCAGGAATAAGCTCTATTTAAACAACTTTTAGGGTCAATATACCCTAACTAATGCAAATGTTTTAAGTTTGTGTGTCTATAGATATGTGGTCAAAATGAAAGACAACCATTACCTATGCTATATGAAGCCTTGATTAAGGTCAATGAAATAGAAGATTCAAAGCCATTCCTGGCCTTTAATAACATGTAACTTATTTTCCCATGTGACATATTCTAATCATGGATATCTTATTTATAGAATCCAGGGCATCACCCAGTTCTATGTAGTTCAGCCCCAGCAGCGTTTTACATGGCAGGTACAACAGATGGATCCAGACCAGGAATTTACTATGTCAACACCTCTCACAGTTACAGACACGTAAGTCACATCACATACATTAAGTCTCACGCTACAGACATTAAGTCACATCACAGACATTAAGGTCACGTCACAGACTCGTAAGTAGATGAGCCATGTTGCAGTCTCACAAGTCACATCAAAGACACAGGTGTTACTCAAGATGTCACTCAGACAGATACTATAAACCTACTTTAATTTTGCTGAGATTTACATTTTTGTTATTGTATTTGAATCTTTTTCATGGACAATTTATTTTCCTAGATATTTATCACTTGGATTCACACAAAATTGAACCACACACAGAAATAAGTTGGTGTACAGTTAAGCCACAGACACATTTTTGAACGTAACAAAAAACTTCAGTCAACTTCATAACTATGATTAAATGTCAACTTTCTAATTCACTGACACTCATATTTGTTAATGTCACACAAACTTCAGTCACATTCCTTCTTGTTATATAATGGTTACTTAGTCTTGTCTCAGTCACATTGTTAATGTCACACAAAAACTTACAGTCACATCATCCTACATGTATATATTGTAACTTAGTTTCTTGTCAACAGGACACATTGTTAATGTCACTCACAACTTCTTTAGTCACATCCTACATTGCTATATAATGTAACTTAGTCTTGTCACTGACACTTTGTTAATGTCACAACAAAACTTCAAGTCAAATCCTACATGGTATATAACTGTATAATTAGTCTTTGTCAACAGGGGGGGGGAACAATTTGTTAATGTCACAACAAACTTAAGTCACATCTCATTATTGCTATATATATGTCCACCTCCTGTCCATGATCACAGACACATTGTTAACCTGCAAAAAAATCTTCAGTCCCCCACAGCATGACATGCATTATAATGTCACTTTGTCATGTACTCAGTCCCCCCCCCTCATTGTTAACCTCCATAAAAACTTCTGTCACTTCTTTACATGTTTATAATGTCACATCTGTCATGTCTCAGGGACACATTGTTAACACTCTAAAAAAACTTCCAGTAAAACATCAATACCGCGCATATATATGTCTCTTGGTCATGTCACAGACT
>NW_027188766.1:0-12187 GCF_041381155.1 Argopecten irradians | reverse complement strand
TGTGATCGTAATACCCATACTGAAAGTTAACGCCATGTCGACACGATTTACAGAGCCGTGCTAATTACCTGAATCATACGATTATATGTACCATTAACATACTGGCCAATTCTAAAATAAACTGCATGCATAGTCACCGTGACACGTATTATGTCTAAAACTTGGCGACTTACTTCTTTGTTTGCAGTTAGGGCGTTAGAATTGTACCTGCTGCCCCTATTGCATGATCGTAAGAGGCGACTAAATTTAGGATCTATCTTTTCTTTCTTCCTAAATTACTTTTTTCTTCCTAAACGTCTCCGCTTGAACAGACCACCTCAATCTTGATTTGGCCTCTTAGTTCTGAGCGCTAATCGCCCGGGGGCGCCGTGTGAGTCGAAGGAGCTCTGGGTTCTGGTCCCCTGAGGGCCGAGACACACCAAAACCTATAAAAGTGGTAGTAGCGCTCAGCATAAACGGGAGTGGGACGACTGTTCGCCCGATGTCATGAGTATAATGTGACCGGGTGGGGGTGTCTTGCTTGGTGTCTTTCTACGGGCGGCATGGTGGTCTTCGGCGGCATGCACTCAGTGATATAGCACTATAAGGAAAGGGCAACAGTTCCACATACAATAAGACACAACACGGACATACCGCAGTTTCCCAGTACACTCACATCGCACAACATACACGCAACACACTGCAAACATGGGAGGCCGTCCTTACATGACCATAGCTGTTAATAGGACGTTAATAAATGAAACAAAAGAAACAAACAAACGTTCATAATGCAATGGTAGCATCCTTATAGGGTGAGGATTCAAAATTGTACAAATGATAGGACTTACCCACCCCCCCATCCCCCCCCCGGGGCTTAGGGGTGGGGTCAAAAGGGATTAATTTGGCTATTTCCATTTAAACGACTTCTTCTTTGCAACTAAGCATGGGAGAGCACTCATAATGCAATGGTAGCATCCTTATAGGGTGGGGAGGATTCAAAATTGTACAAATGATGGGGCTGACTCCCTGGGGCCTTAGACATAGGTCAATTAGGCTACTATTTTCATATAAATTTATAAATTACTTCCTCTCTGAGCCTTTGTATTGGATAGCATATTTGTATGGTATCTTTAGCATCATTATATGGTTGTGTTTCAAAATTAAAGAAATTTTGGAGTTTATTTTACTAATTTTTTCCAATTGTAAGAGTCTTTGTGATAATTACAAAAAAAACCCAGGTGAGCGATACAGGCCATCTGGGCCTCTTGTTTATTTGACTATTTCTCCAAATATCTCTGTGGTTATACTTTATACCCAATGGGTCTTACCCACGGAACTATCTGCGAGGCGGCGCTAGTGTACTAAAGGTGGTTGCGCAAACGTTTTAATCGCTGCGACGCTTGTAACTGAACATAACAAATATGGCGAATCGCTACTTAAAATTTTCAGTGCCGAAATTGAAGGCTGAATTGGCTGCGCGAGGAGCCTCTGTGAGTGGAAGGAAGGCAATACTTATTGAAAGGTGATGATTAATTTTATATTACAATTCATAAATTCATCGTATTTGATACTTTTCATTCAACACTTCTGTATATTATACGATTACCCAGTTGTCACATACATGTATACAAGTGACGGGTCATTTCGCATTCAATCCCGTTCGCCCTTGGTTGCTTCGCTGTGAGTTATTTCACTCTAAATATGCTTTTAGGGCGATACAGTAGTGTTTATTTCTATTACATTTCTAGTAGCTTTGATATATGTCATGAATTTGTACCATTTATGCATGCATCACATCAAGGATTTGTACATGCTTTATCACATATACACATGTAAGCATATAACGGAGTCTGGTTTACTGTCAGTAGATAACTTCTATACACAAGTTCTGAACCAGAAATAAACTATCTTATGTTATAGGAAATGAGTCAAATGTTGTAAGAATTATTCCAATTAAATGAGTTGACCTTTGAATCCTATTAAAAAAAATCCGTGACTAACCCCCGGGGTCTAAGCGGGGCCAAAAGGTGTCAAATAGGCTAAAATTAAAAAAAAAACTTATGAAATTCTGGAAATGGTCTTATTAGCCTGAAATTTTAACGTCATATATCCATATTGACCCTGGCCTACCACCAGGGGCAGAGGGGCAGGGCCAAAAGGTCAAAATGACTTAAAAAAAATTCAAATGTTATTCTGAATTCACTGATGACAGATTTGATGGAACCAAATACTCTTCATAGATTAAAAAGTTAAACTAATAAAATAACTGACTAAACTTCAAGGGCCTGGTTTGCAAAAAAAAAAAAAAAAAAAAAAGGGGGGGGGTGGGTGGCAGGTCGGCCAGGAGGATTTAAAAAAAACCAAAACAAACAAACGAGAAACTGAGATCGAAATCCTGACTTTTTAAAAAAAGAATTATCTCCCCTTCACCATTCCATTCCTTTCATCCGTGACACTCGAGCTCCTTCACGCCCACTAGTAAACTATCTTATCGTATGAAACTGGTCTTCGCCAATTATTACAAGTTTAACATATAAATTATCATAATTTTATTAGGTTGGAAGCATACGAGCGAAATAGAGACTTCCGCATAGTGTTAACAACACTACCAGAACCTTTGGCGGTCGGGTGGCCTTCTACTGGCTGTCAGCAGCTGCAGCCTCAGCATAAGATTATTTTACCAAAGATAACTATGGAGCAGATAGAAAGTTACTTCTTATACAGAATGGCAGGTAATTATCAATGTGTTTTACACCTTACAGTTTTAGAAATATTTCAGTTTCTATAGATCTGCATTAATGGTTTAACTTTACTGTTACTGTTTATTACATGGAATTCAACATTCCTACCGGTAATTAGTCATCCTTAATTCTTAAACGCATCACATACTTTTCCGTAATATTATTTTAATTTAATCACAGTAAAACTTATCACTTACATTTATACCAGTTCTGGTTCATTACAGTATATATATGTAATGTACATTTTATAAAGACGACAGTCAATCCATGGGGGACATTAAAGCCCTTGAAAAAGGAAGAGACATGGTTTTGGGCCCCGACAGGGTACAGGCATGTTGTCTCCAGTGTTTCATCAAAGAGCTTGTATACAATGACCAGCTAGGTGGGGCTGCAATGAAGAACAAGGGTACCTGATTTATTTATCATTTAGTTATTGTCTATGTTTAATAAAGTAGTAAGGCTCGGTGTTTTTTACTGATATAAAAGGAATAAGAATAATCAAAGTATTTTGTGATATACTTGTAATTGATTCTCATGTAATATACATTCCGTTTTTTTTAAACATTACTTTATAGTTATTCCTGATGCAAAAATTAACCAATATACTTTAATCTTGTTGTTGAGGAGTGTCGTTTCCCTTACCGGATACTTACAATGCACACGCACGTTTCATGTATTATGAGATGGCTACTTATTAACATAGTTACTTTATCCTTATGAATTGTAGGGGTTTCTTACAACCTTTCTAGCTGAAGCTGGTATAACCGGACAGGGGACCTCAAGAAAGACACCCCACTCGTGAGTGTCCAGCAAGGTAAGATGGCTCTATGGAACCGGTAAGCCACCTCTGGCCCAGACAGTACTTTTGATTGGTGCATGCAGCATTTCATCAACAACCGGAGTGGATTACAGGTGGAGAACAGTCCTGTAACAGAGCACCTACAAAAACATCCACTACATAATCCTAAAACCAACGCACACAAAGGTATCACATGGCTCATATTTATTTGATTGTATTCATTATACATTTATATTATTATTGTATAGAGACAATAAATGTAATACTTTGTACTAAAAAGAGAGGGGTTGAACCCTTTAGAAATTTTGAGGTATAGTTATATTATTTAGCGAGTTCTTGTGTAACTTCACTCAAGCAGCCCTCTCCGATAATATTCTCAAAATTACTTCGAAGATTGTTAGGAGGAATGGATATAACCAACATCATTATCTCATTATACTGTATTCACACCATACACTTTATAACTCAATGTGAAATGCCAGATTAATTAAAATCCTGTTTGCATACAATGAAATGATTTTTTGGTAGATCTATTTGATGTTCACAAAATTTCATTGGAACATTGGAATATTGTTTGAATATAATACATGTATCACTTAGATCTCTGAAAAAATGAAAAAATAAAGAACCCACTAATAAAAAAAATTCCATTAAAAATAATGGTGAATACATTACTTCTGTTGTATTTATATTTCCGGTTACCTAAACCACATATTTATATTTATAATCTGAATTTATTTTAATACACAGAGTGTGCCCCTCTGTAACCGCGCTGAGGATTTGCCTTCTTCTTCTAAATGGGAAAAAACTGGCCGAATGGACTATCTTTGATGACCCTAGGACCACCCAAGCTACCTATCGTAGAGTACAGAAAGTGATATTATTGACTTTCGATTAAGACCACTGCATCATCAAACACCATCTGTTCTGGTTTCGCAACTATCACAGTGATATTGCCAATGCGATTTCTTTTTATGGTAAGAGCAAACATTACTGGTGTGGTACATTTTTGGCTCGATTGATGATGACCGTGTACGGATGAAAAAAAAAAACAGCTAGTTAATCCCATCTTATACAAAGTAATATATTTATTATTCACAATTGAGCATTTTACACATTTTTATAAAAAGGGGACAAATTCAAGTGGAGGGGCTAATTCATGACGAGGGCTAATTCTGTTCATAACCACGTACACACACCACAACACTTAAACCACGTAAGCAAACACTATGACATACATAAAAGGTATTGTTCTATATGCCTTATATGATAAACATAACAACAAAATATTGACAATTTTTCACAACATTTGTTAAGTATTTGAGATTGAGGACTGACAAGAAATTCCAATTCGTTGATCAATACATATTCAGGCCAGGTAAAATACTACACAGGTTCGCTGTACCCTACCAGTAGCCAAAGTCACGCTCCGTTTAACTATCACTGCAATTTCTCAATACCCCACTGAAAGAAGTTGATGAAATTTTTTTTCATAACAAGTACAGAAAACATCTAAATAAGGTCTATAACACACTACTGTTAAGGAGCGATTTTTGAGTAGTACTAGACAAAAAGTTCTTTACTACACTGGCAATGGCCCTGTTCGCGTTCGGCCATCCATACAATGTGTATATAAAAATAAATAAATGCGGCGACAGTTTCAAGGCGTGTTTGAAACCTTTCATACATTTATACAGCAGTACCGGGGTTTTCTCTGGTATATCACTGTAAAAACACAAACTAATCAATTTTTCTATCAGAGACTGTTATTGGGTTTCCGCGAGAATATGTGAGCAATGGTTAATGTTCTCTTAGACTCTGAAATGTTCCTTGTAATGATTTTTTATTTTATTACACTTAAAAGATTTTTTTTTTATTTAGTAAGATACAGAACTTATGACGTTTTTCATATTTGAATGCGTATTATGTTCATTAGTCTCTGTATCACTTTCATAGACTATTTTATTTTTACCTGCGCACACACCAACATAACATTTTATTTATATAAAGCCTTAAACAAAGTATTACTTCTTTTATGTTTTCTTTGAATGAATTTGCTAAATCTTAATTCTTTACCTTTATTGTATCCAAACATTCAAATTCATTAGGTAGCTAACAGTAGGTAAAATGAATACACACTCATCCCTTCCAATATTACAAGAATACTAGGCTGTTGGAGTCAGACTGTCCCAGGGTAGCTACTTTTATATAATTTTGAGAATAATAAACAAACTATTTTACACACATGTGACCCACAGTTACCAAATCATTAGTGATGTATGTCAGAATATATCCTCTTTACATAAATAATTCGCGTTTTTGTCATTCTTGGAAATTTCTGTTGAAACATTACTTCTTTGACCCATAATATTTTTATATCAGATTTTTTGATTTTTAAATTGCGATTATTTATTAGTAAACAAACCATTGTGTCTTATTGTATACGAGACTTTGTACTTGTTTTCGATAGTCACCCCTTCGCGTAATCAGTGTAAATATTGATTTAGTGAATGAATCCATTATCAGAGTGAATATTGTATTTAAGATCGAATAACAATTATCAGTTGTAATATTTGATTAAGTTCTGAAAGTATGCATTTATCAGTGTAAACTATTGATTTACGGTGATAGTGAATCATTATCTGCTGTAATTATATGATGTTAGTGAGAGTATCATTATCAGTGACTTATAATTATGGTAGAGAAGTATACAGTTATCAGATGTTAAGTATATTCATTTAAATGAAAAGTAATCGTGTATCAGTGTTGTATATTGATTAAGATCATAGATCATTATCCAGTTGGTAAATGATTGACATTTAAGTTGAAGTAATCGAGTATCAGTGGTAATATTAAGTATTTAGCCATCTAAGATAAAAGGAAGTGGCTTGTAATATATTGATTAAAAATCCAAGGTTTTATGGAGATTGAAGGACATAACATTAGTACCCAATAATAATAAACAACCCTATGCTATGTTGGGATAACTAGTTAACTGTTTAAAGAATGCGGAATTTTTTTTTTTTTTTTTTAAACACAAAAAACACTTAGGAAACAAAAGGCAATGGTTGCTAATAGATAAGGAATATTTTAACCACAAACACCTAACCATGATATTATTATTGTGAAATGAATGATTATAGAGGTCAAAATAAAACGTTATTTCAAAAAAATAAAAACCTTTCCATTGTACTCTTAATATATCTAGTCATTAGGTCACTGTATTAAAAACAGGCAGTAAAATAATTGAAGGTAGAGCACAAGAAACCAGTCCTCCCCTCATCTTAAGTCTCTGGCACAATTGCTTAGGGACATTGGCACGTCCTCACAGGTCCAATCTAGATTTGGGAAGAAAATCCTTCTTTATAGACATGACGACACAACGATGAGTGGCTATTGTAGTAATATATCTAAGCTTTATGTTTCCCCTGTTGAAAAAAATCAAAAGAAAAACCATAGGTCTGCTGAATGGGAGAGGCCACTACGGAAAGGAAACTATGAGGCCTAATGCGTATTTCGTCTAGCTTTTTTGGAAAGCAAAATGATCCTATAATCTCAAAAAAAATACTAGGAATTTTATTTACTATTGCTACCATAAAAACATTTCTTGAGGTGCAAACACCTGTTGCAATCATTGACTAACAAAGTGTTATTGTTGAAATCATATGTCCATACAATGGTCGTAATGAAAAAATAACACCTGAGAAAAATGTTCCTTTCTTGATAAACAATGAACAAGATGATATTGTATTGAAAAGCAACAGTAACTATTTTTATCATGTTCAAGGTCAACTTCTCATAACAAAAAGACAATTCTGCTATTTTGTTGTATACACTTTCTGTGACTTGTCTGTTCAGAAAATAGAATTTGAACATGATTATTGTTATAATTCAATGATTCCAAAACTAGAGTTGTTCTTCACCAAACACTTCAGATCTTTCATTGCATCAACTCTTTGAACTTGGTAAGTATTTTGTATCAAAGGTGTGTACATTGTACCTGTATGTACAGGGTAGGTTGTAATACCACAGGTTTGAAGTAAACACAATTATAGTATCATGCAAACTTGTTAACAATACAGTTTCTAAAATTTGAGATAGCAAAGCATACAAAGACAATACGTGATCCCAGCTGTAGTTTCCTTTGAGGAAGTTCTTTTTTTAAATTTTGAAGCCTTTGCTTAAACCAATTATACGTTCAATGTGTATTCTCTTTGAAACAACTCTTCTATCGTGAACAACTTCCTGTGGATCTAACTGAGACTTTCCTTTCAACATGGTTGGTGTATTTACATAAACATCATTGGTAGCAAAAAGGTCTTGGACCATTATACCACGGTCAGCCATTATACTGTCACCTTTATTAAACATTGTTTTGTTAAGTAAGGAAGAATTTTCAATAATTTGTCTGTCACTTGCAGAACCACCATAGGCATCATATACAAAACCTACAACACCTCTTGGTGTACAACCTATCATAGCCTTCAGTGTATTTTTATGTTTGTATGAAGACCATGTAGCACTCTGTGCATTAACTTCAGAAGGTTTTTGAATAGGTTATTCAGTAGCATCTAAAATAACTCTAGTGTTTGGGAATTTCTTTTGAAAATCTAAAGGCATATACTCTTCAACAACTTCTTTTGAAGGCCAAATATCTACTTCTTTGAGTTGAAAATATGAAAAATTTATCCAGGTTACAACTATTCTGGAAACTGTAGATTCAGAAACATTAAAAAACAAGGACAATTCAATATCTTCTTTTGCTTAACGAAGTTTCATGAGAACCATGAACAACTGGTCTCTAGGATCTAACAATGACCCTTGGTGACACAGCTCATTAACACAGGGACCCAGACATTGATAGAATAACATAAACTGTGCAAAATCAGTAAACCCAGTGTAATAGTTTATCATTTTGTCATTGTAACGAAAAAAATCAACTGAAAATTTTCAAATGAATTGATTTCACACTGGGTAGAAATAGAATGTGTACTAGTAAAAGGTGTATAGGACCTTAAAATTTCAGGTGACGCACATGAATCAATATCCACCTCATACTGAACATCCTCTGGTGGTTTGGTAGAGTCTTGGTCAGGCTGTAAGGACCTGCTGTCTCGTATTTTCTGCCTCTTTTGTCGAGGGCTCTCCTCCATACTGTCATCTTTGAATGAAAACACTGAAGGCACAGTCTGTTCTTTCAGTCTGCTACGTTCACCTGTTCATTGAGTATAAGACATGCCCATTATCACATTATGTAGGAAGGCTCTGGGTTCTGTCCCCTGGCCGAGACACACCAAAGTCTATAAAAGTGGTAGTTTCTGCTCCTGCTTAGCGTTCAGCATACAGGGAGTGGGACGACTGGTTCGCCCGTTGTCAGTATAATGTGACCGGGTGGTGTGTGTTGCTTGGTGTCTTCGGCGGCATGCTTCAGTGATATAGCACTATAAAAAGGGCAACAGTTCCACTATACAAGAAGACACAACACGAACATACCGCAGTCTCCCAGCACACTCACCTCGCACAACATACACGCAAAACACTGCATACATGGGAGGCCGTCCTTACATGACCATAGCTGTTAATAGGACGTTAATAAATCAAACAAACAAACAAACAAAAAGTATATAAAATTGTAACAAGTCAAAGTAGTATAGGGCTGCGGTGGCCAAGTCGCCCAACATATTAAGCCTTCCACCTATGGGGTCAGTGGTCAAGTTTGAATTCCATGTTACGTAGTTGCCAGGTAGTAGGTACTGACCGCTGGTCGGTGGTTTTTCTATAGGTAATCTGACTTTCCTGTACCATCCAAATCTGGCATGTCCTTAAATGACACTGACTTTTAATACACTGTATGATGTTTCACAATAATCCAACCAAATCAAAGTAGTACATGTACATTATCTGTTTTATCATTCAATTGTAACAAGAGAAAGTAAAGCAAGACTACCAGTAATTATTTCTATACTGTATCAATTACGGTAGTAGAATATGACCAGATATTTCAATATGATTTATTTGATAAACTGAAAATTCATTTATTCATTCATCAAATTATGTAAAGTCTATAAAGCTTGTGTCTGTATGTTGTACATGTGAGTGTACAGAAGTTGAATGTGTACATTTATGACTGTTATCATATGGTTGTGTTAATATATATGTGTATGTCAAGTTGTTAAAGATATTTATGTACAGTGTGGAAGAAGAATGCATGCATGTTTACTGGAATTTTATGACTGAAATGAAGATATATTTTTATGTCTGCTATGTATGGGAAAGAATAAATGTGTCAGTGTGACAACATAAATTATTGTATTGTTTAATAAAATATATTGATCCAATATTGTGTATGTCACTTTTATTTTGTACATTGTTTTAATTTTAAAATGAATGAAAGGAAAATTGATGGAAAATTGACTTTTGTCTTTATACATTTGTAAGGGTTGTGAAATGTAAAGTGAACCATATTTCCATACCACCTGGGCTCCATTCAAATGGTCACAAGTGTCCATGTCTAATATTGATGTTGTAGTGTTGCATTAACCTGAAAAGAAAAAAGAAAAAAAACACACAAAGCAACACGAACTTTTATAGAGAGATTTAATATAGCTATATTGAAAATATTTTCACTTTGGTCATTGATAAATTATTTAGATATTTGATACTTATCTTGCCGATGTGTTGTTCCTGGCATAGCGGTGCACATGATTTTACAAAATTTAATCATTATATATACATGTCTTTATGACAATAGCTGTTAATAGGACGTTAATTAATCAAACAAACAAGATTCATTTGAATATTTTGGGCCAATAAAATTCAATAACAACACTCGCCGAATACTGAAATTCCACAATGAACCATTTTCTTCTTGATTTCAGTATTCGCGTTTTTCCTGACCCATGATTCACAAGTCGTTGGCCCTGCAGGTAGGATATTAGAATTGTACCTGCTGCCCCTATTTTATGATCGTAAAAGGCGACTAAATTTAGGATCTTTTCTCTTTCCAATCTGATTAAAATGCAGATCCTTATACTCACTCCGTTATATAAAGGATTTGACAATATCCCATAGGGGGTCACGTCCAGATGATCTTTATACCACGTGGTCTTGATATAAGATACATTTTTACACCTTGTCACATCCATTTCGTCCCAGTAAGCAGTACACTTATACAATAAGCTTTATTGTGCTCTTTGGGCGAGAATACTACGTGAACCAAAATAATTCTTGACAGTTTTTACAAAATATTTCGTCCCTGAAATTCACTGTCGAAAATTTTGCAAGTAACAATTTGATTGGCTATTTTCAAAGGTCACCTGGACATGACCCCTAATGGGGTTTTCTCAGATCCTCTTATCAGACGTAGTGATAATAAGGATCTGTATTTTAATCAGATTCCTTAACTTTCCTAATGCCTCCCTTGGCACCGCCTCACTTTTGGCCTTGAGTTGAGCGTTCGCCCTTGTGAGGAAGGCTCTGGGTTCTGTCCCCTGGCCGAGACACACCAAAGTCTATCAAAGTGGTAGTTTCTGCTCCTGCTTAGCGCTCAGCAAACAGGGAGTGGGACGACTGGTTCGCCCGTTGTCAGTATAATGTGACCGGGTGGGGTGTGTTGTTTGGTGTCTTTGGCGGCATGCTCCATTGATATAGCACTATCAAAAGGGCAACAGTATACAGGAAGACACAACAGGGATATACCGCAGTCTCAAAAAACACGCACCTCGCACAACATACACGCAACACGCTGCATACATGGGAGGCCGTCCTTACATGACCATAGCTGTTAATAGGACGTTTAATTAATCAAACAAAACAAACAAAACAAACAAAATCACAAGTCGTCTCAGAGTCCCATCTTCTTTACCTGCATGAATTATGCGAAATTGTTTGTCTTGCTAATAACTTCATCATCTCTCAATGATTTAAGAAAGTTATAACATTATATTATGCATACCAAAAGTGAAAACATCACAGCCAAGTATGATATCATAATGTATCGAACATGCAAAAACAGTCAAGGAAAAATAATTAAGGCTCGAAGACTAGCATGATGTACGAACATCCGTCATATTTGTAGAAGAATCGGAACCCAGTAATCCCTTTCTCTCTCTACTCTACCCGTCCACACTGCTGACAATCTGTCCTTCATAGGGCATCAGAGGTTCCCCTTTACACCTTTTTAGCCCACCATCTGATGATGATGGGCTATTCAAATCGCCTTTCGTCCGTGGTCCTTCCGTCCGTCCGTTAACAATTCTTGTTACCGCTACTTCTCAGAAAGTACTAAAGGGATCTTTTTCAAAATTTGATATGTAGGTTCCCCTAGGGCCCTAGTTGTGCATATTGCATTTTGGGACTAATCGGTCAACAAGATGGCCGTCAGGCAGCCATCTTGGATTTTGATAGTTAAAGTTTCTTACCACAATTTCTCAGAAAATAATGAAGGGATCTTTATCAAATTTCATATGTAGGTGGCCCTGGAGCCCTAGTTGTGCATATTGAATTTTTGGACTGATCGGTCTACAAGATGGCCGCCAGGCAGCTATCTTGGATTTTGATAAAGATTCTTACCACAATTTCTCAGAACATAACGAAGGGATATGTCTCAAATTTCATGTGCTGGTTCCCCTAGGGCCCTTGTTGTGCATATTGCATTTTGGGACTGATC